>NC_058419.1:66346034-66636714 GCF_002201575.2 Neomonachus schauinslandi
ATATATATATATATATATATATATATATATATATATATATATATATAATGTTGAGGAGGAGTAAAAAGGAATTTCTTTTAGACGTGTTCAAGCTTACATGACTGTCAACTTAATATAGACTGCTATATACTTAAGATGTTATATATGAATCTCATGATTACCACAAACCAAAAACCTATAACATTTACACAGAAAATAAAGAGAAAAAATACAAGCATAACACTACAGGATATAACACTTGCAAATATCTATGAACTCAATATTGGAATACCTAAATACATAAAGCATATATATACAAAAAGTAGAGGCAGACAAAAATACAGAGAATAAGCTGATGTTTGCCAGAGGGGAGGTGGATGTGGGGATGGGAAAAATGGGTGAAAAGGAGAGGGCGATACAGTTTTCTAATGATGGAATGAAAGGCACAGCATAGCAATATAACAAGACAAATGGTAGCTCCACTTGTGGTGAACATGGCATAATATATAAAACTTGTCATGTCACTAAGCCGAACACCTGAAACTAATGTAACATTGTGCATCAACTGCACTTCAATGAAAAAAAAATTTAAGATGGCATTGTAGGAAGATCCCGAATGCACTTTATCCCAAAGACACCACAAATCTAAATGAACAATTCCCTCTGGGAAAAAAAAAACAACAACTGAGAGCTGGCTGAATAGCTACTCTGCAACAAAGAATAAAAGGGCCACATTGAGAGAGATAGGTGAGTCAGAGATATGGTGTCATTAAAAATTCCATCCCTGGAGTGGCAACCCACAAAATGGAGGGATCTCACAAACAAGAAGATTCTCCCCGAGAAGCAAGTGGTTTGTGCTCCACATCAGGCACCACAAACCTTTAGACGGGCATTGGATAGATGAGGCCTCAATATATCTGGTTTGTCAAAGCAATGGGGCATACTTTAGAAGAACCATAGGGCTATAGGTAATTGAGATTCCACACTTAAAAGATTCACATGCAGATTCGCTCATTCCAGGACCCAGCACAAAGGGAGAAATTTATTTTTTATTTTTTAAAATATTTTATTTATTTATTTTAAAGAGAGAGAGAGAACATGAGTGGGAGGGGCAGAAGGAGAGAGAGAGAATCTCAAGCAGACTCCACGATGAGTGTGAAGCCTGACTCCAGATTGATCCCAGGACCCTGAGATCATGACTTGAGCCAAAACCAAGAGTTGGATGCTTAACTGACTGCACCACCTAGGTGCCTCCAAAAGAAGCAGTTTAAAAAGAAGCTAGATCACATGTGAAGGAGATTCATTTGCTAATCTTAATGCATTTTCCAGAGGATCAAAAGCTTGTTGAGACTCTCTCCAGGGACAGAGGTACTAACAGATGCCATTCTTATGTTCTCCCTCTACCTTGTTAGCACTGGAGCTAGCAGGTACAATTTTTTCACTCTTATCCCTACCTGCTAATGCCTGCCACTCAACACCACTCCTGCAGCACTGTCAGAGAAAGCTGACAAGCACCCCATCCCCCTGTGCCACTCCTGCAGATGAACACTCCACCCCCTGCATAGTTCCCTAAAGGAAGTGGGTGTATACAGCCCATACCGAGGATGTCCCTTGAATGCTGGACTCTGGTGGCCAGGGGAGCTGTGTTTCTGGGCACAGGGGGTCTGAAACAATTGAATAGACAGTTTGAGAGACAACTAAGAACTAGGACAAGGATAAATAATAAAGTTCACATCCTACAAAGGGCCAACATTTAAAAACTATGAGATAGTTGTCTTGCCTAACATATAGAGACAAACAGAGAGTCAAGCAAAATGAGAAAACACAGGATTTTTTCCAAATGAAAGAACAAGATAAAAGCCCAAGAAAAAACCTTAATAAAACAGAGACAAGTAATTTACCTCATGAAGAGTTTAAAGTAATGGTCATAAAAAGGCTTGCCAGACATGAGAGATGAATGAATGAATACAGTGAGAACTTCAGCAAAATATTAAAAAATATAAAAGGTATCAACAAGACACAGAACAGAAAAATTACATTAACTGATCTAAAAAATTTTAGAGAGGTTCAACTGCAGACAAATGAAGCAAAAAAAAAAAAAAATCAGTGATCTGAAAGTCAGAATGATGGAACTCACCAAAACAGAACAGCAGAAAAAGAATTTAAAAAAATTAAAGATATAGTAGCAGACCTATGGGACAACACTAAGCAGAATAATTCACATTATTGGGGCCCCAGGAGAAGGGAAAAGAGGCAGAAAAAATATTTGAGGAAATCAGGGTGCCTGGGTGGCTTAGTCGATTAAGCATCTGCCATCAGCTCACGTCATGATCCCAGGGTCCTGGGATTGAGCCCCGCATTGGGCTCCATGCTCAGCGGGGAGTCTGCTTCTCCCTCTGCCCCTCACCCTGCTCTCGGGCTCTCTCTCTCTCACTCTCTCTAATAAATAAAATCTTTAAAAAAAAAGAAAAAAGAAAAAATATTGGAGGAAATAATGGCTGAAAATGTCCTAAACCTGAGGAAGTAAGGAGACTTGGAAATCCAGAAATCTCCAAAACCCTCCAAATCCAGAATTCCAAACAAGATGAACCCAAAGAGACCCACATCAACACACATTATAATATAAATGTCAAAATATAAAGAGATAACATTAAAAGCAGCAAGAGAGGCAGTTGCCACCTTTGGGTTTGCCTGCTCTCCCAACTTGAGAGTGTACTGTCCTTAATCAAACTGTTTGCTGCTTTCACTTTGGGCACTTGATCTCTAATTTTTTTGTGTCCATGCCAAGAGCTGAGACACAACACTTTCATGCTGACATCTTTTAGTGCTGTGACTTAAATCGCTTTGCCTCTGACTCTGCTTGTTTGCCTCTTCTAGAGTACAACAGTTTGAATTGCCCCTTTCTTAAACTTTTTTTAAAGATTTTATTTATTCATTCGAGATACAGAGATACAGAGAGAGAAAGAGAGAAAGCACAAGCAGGGGGAGAGGCAGAGGGAGAAGCAGGCTCCCCGCTTAGCCAAGAACTGGATGTGGGGCTCAATCCCAGGACGCTGGGATCATGACCTGAGCCGAAGGCAGATGCTTAACGACTGAGCCACCCAGGCGCCCCTGAATTGCCCCTTTCTTGGGTGGTTCCCATCTCCCCAACCACTTCAAACTTGGATTCCTAGAGGACTGTCACCTTCAAGGTATGTCCTCCCAACCGGCCCCATCTATCCCATGCTTTCTTGAGAGTGTTTTAACTCATTATTTTAACCCTCTTCTTTATTACTGCTGGGGACCACTAGTCTGTGAGGCTCTCACCTCACCATCTCAAGTTTCCTATCACTCATTTCCTGTTGCATCTGTGCCGGCCACCACCAACTTCCCTATAGTCTTTTCTTGGCTGAAACCTCTGACCCCCAGCAGTCTGACCTTCTCCTTCTAGCCTGTCTTTAAACACATAATATTCAGTGCCATAGATTTTCCCATGGCTTTCTTTGCAGTTGTCAAAAGGGACTCCCTATCGAAGTCTGGAGGAGCAAGATGGCAGAGGAGTAGGAGACCTGGATTTCGTCTGGTCCCAGGAATTCAGCTGGATAGGGATCAAACCATTCTGAACACCTACAAACTCAACAGGAGATCGAAGAAAAGAATAGCAGCAACTCTCTGAACAGAAAAGCAACCACTTTCTGGAAGGTAGGATGTGCAGAGAAGTGAATCCGAGGTGATATTCAGGAAGATAGACGGCAGGGGAGGGGGCCTCCGTCAGCTGCTACTGGCAGGTGATAGAGCAGTGGAGCACAAAATCAGAACTTTTAGAAGTCGGCTCTACTGATGGATGTCGCTCCAGTGGCTAAGTGGGGGATGGAACCCCCTCTGGGACAGTGTGGTCTCAGGACCCTCGGGGTCACAGAAAGACTGGGGGTGCCTGAGTGTGGCAGAGCTCCCAGGTATTGGAGCAAGGAAGCCGGCTTCACAGTCAGAGCCAAGGAGTGGGATCACAGCTCGGGGCTGCCATAAACTGTAATCCGCAGCACAGTTGGGCCACTACTCTTCCAGCAGGGACCCAAAACGCGGCAGATCTGGAGAGACTCCCCTTCCTCCCCCAGGAGGAGTGGCTCGGGAGTGCACTGCAGGGATCTGCTGTGTTTGGAGACTCCAGACAGGGTCGTGTGCCAGAGATAGAAATGCTCGGTCACAGGCCAGGTGAGCACAGAGTGTGGCCGGAGACCAGGGAGACGGGAGTGATTGACTGTTTTTCTCTGGGGGTGGACTGAGGAGTGGGGCCCCGAGTTCTCAGCTCCTCTGGGGCGGAGATTGGGAGGCTGCCATTTTCACTCATCCTCCAAAACTGTATGGAAAGCTTGCAGGGAACAAAAGCTCCCAAGACCAAACCCAAGCAGATTACTTAGTCCGGCCAGCAAGGGCGGGGCAATTCCACCTCCGGCAAAGACATTTGAGAACCATGGCAACAGGCCCTTCCCCAGAAGATCAGCAAGAACAGCCAGCCAAGACCAAGTTTACCAATCAATGAGAATGACAGAACTCCAGCACTAGGAAAATACTGCACATAGAATTCATGGCTTTTTTACCATGATTCTTTAGTCTTTCAAAGTTAGTTTTTTTTAACTGTCTTTTTTTTTTAATTTTTCTTTTTCCCTTTTTCAACCAACATCTTATTAATCCCCTTTTTAAAAAATATTTTTTATTTTTCATTTTTAGAGTCATATTCTATCCCTTCATAGTAGTTACCCTTATTTTTGGTATATATATATATAAGTTGTTCTCTCTTTAAAATTTTGGGATATAGTTTCTTCTAACAGATCAAAATATACCCTAAATCTCTAGTGTATGGCTTTGTTCTAGTCTCCTGCCTGATCACATTCTCTCCCTTTTTTTTAAAATCCTCTTCTTTCTTTTTTCAACCAACTTCTTATCTTATCAATTCCTTTTATAAAATCTTTTATAATTTTCATCTTTACAGTCATATTCCATCCCTTCATCATATTTACCCTTATTTATGTACTTATGTAAGTTTTTCTTTCTTTAAAATTTTGGGAGGCACTTTGTTCTAACAGACCAAAATACACCCAAAATCTAGTGTGTGGCACTGATTTATGTACTAGCCTGATCATATTTGATCATATTCTGTCTTGTTTTGTTTTGTTTTGTTTTTGTCTGTTTTTATTTTTTTTCTCTTTTTTTTCCCCTTTTTTCTTTCTTTCCCTTTCTTTTCCCCCAGTTTCGGGTCTTTTTCGATTTGTTTAGTGTATATTTTCTGGAGATGTTGTTACCCTGTTAGCATTTTGTTCTCTCATTGATCTATTCTCCTCTGGACAAAATGACAAGAAGGAAAAAATCACCTCAACAAAAAGAACAAGAGGCAGTACCAACTGCCAGGGACCTAATCAATAAGGACATTAGTAAGATGTCCGAACTAGAGTTCAGAATGATGATTTTAAAGATACTAGCTGGGCTTGAAAAAAGCATGGAAGTTATTAGAGAAACCCTTTCTGGAGAAATAAAAGAATTGAAATCTAACCAAGTTGAAATCAAAAAGGCTATTAATGAGGTGCAATAAAAAATGGAGGCTCTAACTGCTAGGATAAATGGGGCAGAAGAAAGAATTATTGATATAGAAGACCAAATGATGGAGAATAAAGAAGCTGAGAAAAAGAGAGATAAATAACTACTGGATCACGAGGGCAGAATTTGAGAGATAAGTGATACCATAAGATGAAACAGCATTAGAATAATTGGGATCCCAGAAGAAGAAGAAAGAGAGGGGCAGAAAGTATATTGGAGCAAATCATAGCAGAGAACTTCCCTAATTTGGGGAAGGAAACAGGCATCAAAATCCAGGAGGCACAGAGAAACCCCCTCAAAATCAATAAAAATAGGTCAACACCCTGACATCTAATAGTGAAACTTATCAGTCTCAGAGACAAAGAGAAAATCGTGAAAGCAGCTTGGGAGAAGATTTATGTAACCTAAAATGGTAGAAACATTAGATTGGCAACAGACCTATGCACAGAGACCTGGCAGGCCAGAAAGGACTGGCATGATATATTCAGAGCACTAAACGAGAAAAATATGCAGCCAAGAATACTATATCCAGTTAGGCTGTCATTGAAAATAGAAGGAGAGAGAAAAAGCTTCCAGGACAAACAAAAAATAAGAAATTTGCAAACACAAAACGAGCCCTACAAGAAATATTGAAAGGGGTCCTCTAAGCAAAGAGAGAGCCTAAAAGCAACATAGACCAGAAAGGAACACAGACAATATACAGTAACAGTCACCTTTCAGGCAATACAGTGGCACTAAATTCATATCTTTCAATAGTTACCCTGAATGTAAATGGGCTAAATGCCCCAATCAAAAAACACAGGGGATCAGATTGGATAAAAAAAGAAGACCCATCGATATGCAGTCTGCAAAAGACTCATTTTAGACCCAAAGACACCCCCAGATTGAAAGTGAGGGGGTGGAAAACCATTTACCATGCTAATGGACACCAAAAGAAAGCTGGGGTGGCAATCCTTATATCAGACAAATTAGATTTTAAACCAAAGACTGTAATAAGAGATGAGGAAGGACACTATATCATACTTAAAGGGTCTATCCAACAAGAAGATCTAACAATTTAAATATCTATGCCCCTAACATAGGACCAGCCAATTATATAAGGCAATTAATAACAAAAGCAAAGAAACACATTGACAACAATACAATAATAGTGGGGGACTCTAACACCCCCCTACTGAAATGGACAGATCATCTAAGCAAAAGATCAACAAGGAAATAAAGACTTTAAATGACACACTAGACCAAATGGACTTCACAGACCTATTCAGAACATTCCACCCCAAAGCAACAGACTACATGTTCTTCTCTAGTGCCCATGGAACATTCTCCAGAATAGATCACATCCTAGGTCACAAATCAGGTCTCAACTGGTACCAAAAGATTGGAATCATTCCCTGCCTAATTTCAGACCACAATGCTTTGAAACTAGAACTCAATCACATGAGGAAAGTCAGAAAGAACTCAAATATGTGGAGGCTAAAGAGCATCCTACTAAAGAATGAATGGGTCAACCAGGAAATTAAAGAAGAATTAAAAACATTCATGGAAACCAATGAAAATGAAAACACAACTGTTCAAAATCTTTGGGATGCAGCAAAGGCAGTCCTAAGAGGAAAGTATATAACAATACAAGCCTTTCTCAAGAAACAAGAAAGGTCTCAAATACACAACTTAACCCTACATCTAACAGAGCTGGAGAAAGACCAGCAAATAAAGCCTAAACCCAGCAGGAGAAGAGAAATAATAAAGATCAGAGCAGAAATCAATGAAATAGAAACCAAAGGAAGAGTAGAACAGATAACGAAACTAGGAGCTGGTTCTTTGAAATTATTAACAAGATTGCTAAACTCCTGGCCAGACTTATCAAAAAGAAAAGAGAACGGACCCAAATAAACAAAATCATGAATGAAAGGGGAGAGATCACAACCAACACCAAAGAAATACAAACAATTATAAGAACATATTATGAGCTACTATATGCCAGCAAATTAGATAATCTGGAAGAAATGGATGCATTCCTAGAGATGTATCAACTACCAAAACTGAACCAGGAAGAAATAGAAAACCTGAACAGACCCATAACCACTAAGGAAATTGAAGCAGTAATCAAAAGTCTCCCAACAAACAAGATCCCAGGGCCATAGCTTCCCAGGGGAATTCTATAAAACATTTAAAGAATAATTAATACCTATTCTTCTGAAACTGTTCCAAAAAATAGAAATGGAAGGAAAACTTCCAAACTCATTTTATGAGGCCACCGTTACTTTGATCCCCAAACCAGACAAAGACCCCATCAAAAAGGAGAATTACAGACCAATATCCTTGATGAACATGGATGCAAAAATCCCCACCAAAACACTAGCCAATAGGATCCAACAGTACATTAAAAGGATTATTCACCACAACCAAGTGGGATTTATCCCTGGGCTGCAAGGTTGGTTCAATATCCGCAAATCAATCAATGTGATACAATACATTAATAAAAGAAAGAACAAGAACCATATGATACCCTCAAAAGATGCAGAAAAAGCATTTGACAAAGTACAGCATCCTTTCTTGATCAAAACTCTTCAGTTATAGGCATAAAGGGTACATACCTCAATATCATAAAAACCATCTATGAAAAACCCACAGCAAATATCATTCTCAATGGGGAAAAACTGAGAGCTTTCCCCCTAAGGTCAGGAACACGGCAGGGATGTCCACTATCACCACTGCTCTTCAACATAGTATTAGAAGTCCTAGCCAACAGCAATCAGACAACAAAAAGAAATAAAAGGCATTCAAATCAGCAAAGAAGAAGTCAAATTCTCACTCTTTGCAGATGATATGATACTTTATGTGGAAAACCCAAAAGACTCCACCCCAAAACTGCTAGAACTCATACAGGAATTCAGTAAAGTGGCGGGATATAAAATCAATGGCATTCCTATGCATCAACAACAAGACAGAAGAAAGAGAAATTAAGGAGTTGATCCCATTTACACCTGCACCCAAAACCATAAGACACATAGGAATAAATCTAACCAAAGAGGCAAAGAATCTGTACTCAGAAAACTATAAATTACTCATGAAAGAAATTGAGGAAGCCACAAAGAAATGGAAAAACGTTCCATGCTCATGGATTGGAAGAACAAATATTGTGACGATGTTAATGCTACCTAGAGCAATCTACACATTCAATGCAATCCCCATCAAAATACCATCCACTTTTTTCAAAGAAATGGAACAAATAATCCTAAAATTTATATGGAACCATAAAAGACCCCGAATAGCCAGAGGAATGTTGGAAAAGAAAAGCAAAGCTGGAGGCATCACAATTCCGGACTTCAAGCTCTATTACAAAGCTGAAATCATCAAGACAGTATGGTACTGGCACAAAAACAGACACATAGATCAATGGAACAGAATAGAGAGCCCAGAAATGGACCCTCAACTTTATGGTCACCTAATCTTCGACAAAGCAGGAAAGAATGTCCAATGGAAAAAAGACAGTCTCTTCAAAAAATGGTGTTGGGAAAATTGGTCAGCCACATGCAGAAGAATGAAACTGGACCATTTCCTTACACCACACACAAAAATAGATTCAAAATGGTTGAAAGACCTAAATGTGAGACAGGAGTCCATCAAAATCCTAAAGGAGAACACAGGCAGCAACCTTTCGACCTCAGCTACAGCAACTTCTTCCTAGAAACATCGCCAAAGGCAAGGGAAGCAAGGGCAAAAATGAACTATTGGGACTTCATCAAGATAAAAAGCTTTTGCACAGCAAAAGAAACAGTCAGCAAAACCAAAAGACAACTGACAGAATGGGAGAAGATATTTGCAAATGACGTATCAGATAAAGGGCTAGTATCCAAAATCTATAAAGAACTTCTTAAACTCAACACCCAAAGAGCAAATGATCCAATCAAGAAATGGGCAGAAGACATGAAGAGACATCTTTCCAAAGAAGACATCCAAATGGACAACAGACACATGAAAAAGTGCTCAATATCGCTCGGCATCAGGGAAATCCAAATCAAAACCTCAATGACAAACCACCTCACACCAGTCAGATTGGCTAAAATTAATAAGTCAGGAAATGACAGATGTTGGCGGGGATGCGGCGAAAGGGGAACCCTCCTACACTGTTGGTGGGAATGCAAGCTGGTGCAGGCACTCTGGAAAACAGTATGGAGGTTCCTCAAAAAGTTGAAAATAGAGCTACCATACAATCCAGCAATTGCACTACTGGGTATTTACCCCAAAGATACAAATGTAGGGACCCGAAGGGGTATGTGTGCCCCGATGTTTATAGCAGCAATGTCCACAATAGCCAAACTATGGAAAGAGCCAAGATGTCCATTGACAGATGAATGGATAAAGAAGAGGTGTTATATATATACAATGGAATATTATGCAGCCATCAAAAGGAATGAGATCTTGCCATTTGCAACGACGTGGATGGAACTGGAGGGTATCATGCTGAGCAAAATAAGTCAATCAGAGAAAGACATGTATCATATGACCTCACTGATATGAGGAATTCTTAATCTCAGGAAACAAACTGAGGGTTGCTGGAGTGGTGGGGGTGGGAGGGATGGGGTGGCTGGGTGATAGACATTGGGGAGGGTATGTGCTATGGTGAGTGCTGTGAATTGTGCAAGACTGTTGAATCACAGATCTGTACCTCTGAAACAAATAATACAATATATGTTTTTAAAAAAAAGAAGACAGCAGGAGGGGAAGAATGAAGCGGGGAAAATCGGAGGGGGAGACGAACCATGAGAGATGATGGACTCTGAGAAACAAACTGAGGGTTCCAGAGGGGAGGGGTGTGGGGGGATGGGTTAGCCTGGTGATGGGTATTAAAGAGGGCACGTTCTGCCTGGAGCACTGGGTGTTATACACAAACAATGAATCATGGAACACTACATCAAAAACTAATGATGTAATGTATGGTGATTAACATAACATAATAATAATAAAAAAAAGGGACTCCCTATCAAGAGATGCTGTGTCTCTCTGTGAGGAAGAAACTCAGAAGGCACTGGTACTACCCAAACCATCTTCTCCACCCTCTATTCCTCCCTCTGCCCCTCCTCCCAGGCCAGCTGGTTTGTATCCACCTCTCCCAACCTGTTACCCTCGCCCTTCACTGCTTCCATATCCAGGGGCTTCCCACCCTAAGCTGTGTCCCCCGGTTGAAGTGGCCAAGGAGTTTGGAATTCAGGTTACTCAAAAACCTTTCCCTTTAATAGAGTTTAACCGATTAAACAAGATCTGGGAAAGTTTTCTGGTAACCGAGATGGTTACATAGAGGCCTTCCAGCATTTCACCTTGGCCTATGATATATCTTGGAAAGATGTGATGATCATTTTAGGACAGACTCTTTCAGAGGCCAAAAAGAAAAAAGGTTCTTAAGGAAGCCAGGATTTATGCTAATAGTCTTCACCTTTCTGATACCAAATACCCAATAGGAGAGACTGCTGTCCCTCCCATGGATCCAGGGTGGGGTTATAACCAACCTTCAGAGATGAGAATGAGACTACTTTCTGTGTTAAGGCAAAGTTAAAAACCAGCTGAAAAAAATCATCAGCTACTTTAAGATAGCTGCAGTCAGCCAGGAGGCAAATGAGAACCCAACCACCTTTCTGGAAAGACTCAAAGAAGCTGTGACTAAATATACTTAACCTTGATCTCCAGTCTTTTGAGGGACAGATAATACCTTTCTTAGTCTGCTCCAGATATCAGGTGGAAGCTGCAAAAACTGATAAGAGAATCAGGCACCACTCTTGAAGAATTCCCTTCAGCAGCAACTGTCTTTTATAACAGGGATGAAAAGGGAGAGGCCAAGACTTGGGAGAAGAAGCAAAGGAAGAAGGTAAGGCAGGCCCAATTGCTAGTGGACCTATAAGACCAAGCCCACTCCAAGGATGTCCAATTCCATGCTGAAAAGAGATCAGGAAAATGCCTGACCTGTAGGACTGGCCACTGGGTGTGAGAATGCCCTGTTAAGGACAAGCACCCCCAAATACCTGTCTTAAACATCAACAGACAGGACACTGGGAAGCTAACTGCCCCCAAGATCAAAGGACCCTGGGTTCAGAAACTGCTGTCCTTCTGATGGTGATGGATGGAGGGGCCCTCTGCTCTAGTCACCCCCTTGCAAGAAGTAACCATCAATGGACTGGAGCCATGTATAAAGATGGATGTGGCAGGTAGAACAACTTTCCTTTTAGATACTGGGGCCACTTTGTCCTGACCTCCTTCCCTGAGATTAAGATTCCTGCAAAGTGATGGAAGTATCAGGCAAACTAATAACTAAGCCTTTCACCCCTCTCTTTTGTTGCCTATGGGAAGATTACAGCTTTTCCCACTCCTTCCTGGTTATGCTAGAGTGCCCTTCTCCCCAAGTGGGAAGAAGTATATTAAACAACCTAGGAGCTAGGCTCATTCTGGGAGGAACCACAGCTACTGAGTCCCCCCACAACTCCTAATAATTGAAGAAATTCTGGAGCCCAGTTCTTTAGAAGAGGTTTTGTTAGTAGACCCTAAGATATGGGATAATGGGCTTCCAGGATGAATGGTCACCACCACTCCTGTGTTAATAGAGCTAAAGAAGCCTAATAAGTGACAATACCCTGTCCACCTTGAGGCATGACAAAGACTCCAGCCTAAAACATGGCATCTTGATTCATTTTAACTCCACCAAAGGAAAATTATACCTAGCCCAGGGAGAAGGGACTGATCATTGGGAACCTGGTCAGTCAAATTCATCCACCCTTTTTCCTGCCTTCTCTGAGGCCCCATGTTTTAATACTGTTTCCTTGGCAACCCAAGCCATAACTTCCCTGTGGAAATATAGGTCCCCAACTAATTGGATAGCTGAGGGTCTTTTATCATGCACATGGGTGCCTCCTATTGTCAGCCAAGATCCTCTTTGTCTGCAGCAACAAGGGTTATTCTTGCCTCCCCACAAATTGGACAGGGATTTGCACCTTGGCTCATGTCCTCCCTCAATTTTCCTACCTTGAGGGATCAGTCCCCATACCCCTCCCCATTACCACTTGTTTAAGACACACCAAACAGGCTATGCCTTTAATACCTAGCTTACCAGGAATCTTGTCTCTCCAGCATTGCTGGAGTGACCACAGGAAGCTACAGAACCCATACCTCCCACCAAATTTATTATAATCTATCTAAATCCCTGCCCAAAATAAATGAGTACTTTGCAGCCACCTTCTTTGACACCCAGATAAAAATTAACTCTTTGGCAGCTATGGTCTTACAGAACTGTCAGGCCCTTGATGTCTTTACAGTTAAAAGTGGAAGAACCTATTCATTACTAGGAGAAGAATGTTTTTGGTTCAATTGAAATATCCAGGTACAACACATCAAAACCTTCCTAGAGGGATGCCTTGGGTGGCTCATTTGGTTAAGCATCTGACTCTTGATTTTGGCTCAGGTCATTCTCATGGTTGTGAGATTGAGCCCTGCCTCAGCCTCTGCAATGGGTGTGGAGCCTGCTTAAGATTCTCTTCTCTTACTCCCTCTCCCTCTGCAACCCCCACTCACACGTGCTCTCTCTAAAAAACAAACAAAAACAAAACAAAACTTTCCTAGAAAATGCTTAGGTGTTTCATGATCAAGCTAACTGAGGATGGTCAAATTGGAAAAATACCTGATCCTGGCTATCATGGCTGCCTCTTTCCTTTTCTGGGGCTCTTAATTTCCATAATAGCTCTCCTTCTTGCAGGACCACCCTTATTTAATTTACTTGTAAAATTTGTGTCCCCCAGACAAGAAGCATTTAAACTCAAAATAAGCATCCAAACACTGAGGCTACTAGGCCATCTCTACTCAAAACACCTCCATCTACATGAGACCCCTGGATAGATATCACACCTGGGAATTCCTTCCACCTGACAGACAGCAAGAATAGTGGGCCCAAACTCTCTGAAGCAGCAGGGGAGGGATGTTAGGTAGAAGCTAAATATGAGCAGGGGAAAGAACACCCAAGGAAACTTCATCACTTGATCTGAAAGATTTCAGAGTCCCAAGTCCTTGAAGGGGGAGTGATAGAGTAGGCGATTAGTTAGACATGAGCTGGAGGCAAGGATGGTGATAAATAAGTTACACATTAGAAGCCTGAGGACACACTATCCTGATTTTGTGGCTTCCAACATCCTGACCTTGTGGCTTCCAAGACCCTGGGGCTACAGACCAAGAGCCACAGGTACAGATCATGTGCTGTCCTCTTCTACCTTTGCTCCAGGGTAACTCCTAGATTCATTATAATGCATTTGCCTTGCAGTTATAGTCCCCCGATGGAGGAAGGCTGCTACAATGGTTCCAGTACAAACCTTGTAGGGTCAAAAACTCCCCCTCCCAACCTGTGGGAAGAGTCCCCCAAATGATTAGAAGCAGCCTCCATTAAGGACCACCCAGTCCATGATGCAAGACCCTGCTCACATAAAAGGAAAGGACCCCTGAAGACTTAGCAGTTGCCACTTCTGGGCCTGTCTGCTCTCCCACCTTGAGAGTGTACTATCCTTAATAAAACTGTTCTACGCTTTCAAAAAAAAAAAAAAAGGCAAGAGAAAAACAACTTTTTACATACAAGGAATCTTCCATAAGACTATCAGCAGATTTCTCAGCAAAAACTTTGCAAGCCAGAATGGAGTGGCATGATATATTCAAAGTGCTGAGAGGAAAAAAGAATTCTCTACCCAGGGAGGTTATCATTCAGAATTGAAGGAGAAATAATTTCCCAGACAAATATAAACTAAGGGAGTTCACCACCAATAAATCAGCCCTGCAAGAAATGTTAAAGGAACTCCTTTAAGCTGAAAAGAAAAGGCTCTAATTAGCAAGAAGAACACATACTACAGTAAATATCTCATGGGTAGAAGTAAATATGTAGTAAAGGAATTGGATTAAACTCTTATCAAACGAGTATAATGGTTACAAGATAAAAGTAAAAATAATGATAACAACAATGATTAGTTAAAGGATATACAAAATCAAAAGATGTATAATGTGATATGAAAAACATAAAACATGGTGGGGGATAAAAATGCAGTTTTAGAATGTGTTCAAATGTAACTTGGAATCAACTTAAAACAGGCTCATAGATATGGGCTGTTATATGTGAGCCTCGTGATAATCACAAAATAATAACCTAAAATAATACACTAAAGATAAGGTAAAACAAATCTAAATAACACTACAATAAAATCATCAAACCACAGGGAAGAATAAAAGAGAAGAAAGAAATAGAGAGGGAGTACAAAACAGCCAGAAAACAACTAACAAAATGGCTATAACTACATACCTATCAATATTACTTGTCATGTAAATGGACTAAATTCTCCAATGAAAAGACACAGTGTGGCTGAATGGATTAAGAAACAAGACCATTGTATATGCTGCCTGCAAGAGACTCACCTCAGATGTAAGGACACATACAGGCTGAAAGTGAAGGGATGGAAAAAGATATTTCATGCAAATGGAAACCAAAAACGAATTGGGGTATATCAGACAAAATAGACTTTTAAAGTCTATTGTTTTAAACAATGAATGTAATAAAAAAATAAAGATGAATAAGCATTATATTATGATAAATGGTGGAAATCCAACAAGAAATAGTATTTGAAAATATCCATTTAACATAGGAGCATCTAAATATATAAAGCAAATATTAATATACTTAAAGAGAGAAATTGACAGCAATACAATATAGTAGGGGACTTTAATACCCTACTTACATCAAAGGACAGATCATTTAGGCAGAAAATCAATAGGGAAACATCAGCTTTATTTTTTTGTTGTTGGGGGAGGACATTAGCTTTAAATGACATATTATGAAAGGGAGTTAAGAGATATATACAGGTCATTCCATCCAAAAGCAACAGAACATATTTTCTTCTCAAGTGCACATGAAACATACTCCAGGATAGATGATATGTTAGACCAGAAAACAAGTCTCAATAAACTTAAAAAGATTGAAAATTTTCAACCTTCTTTTCTGACCCCTGTGGTATGAAATTACAAATGAATTGCAAGAAGAAAACTGGAAAAACTGAAAATATATGGAGATTGAACAACATGGTACTGAACATCCAATGGGTCAATGAAGATATCAAAGAAGAAATCAAAATAATACCTTGGGACAAATGAAAATGGAAATACAACATACCAAAATCTATGGGATGCACCAAAAACAGTTCTAAGAGTTGTTTATAGTAATATAGGCCTACCACAAGAAACAAGAAAAATCTCAAACACACAATCTAACTACACTTAGAGATATGAGAAAAAGAAAAACAAGTGAAGCCCAAATTCAGTATAAGGAAGGAAATAATAAATATCAGAGAGTAAAAAAATAGAGACTGAGAAGATCAATGAAACTAAGTCATAGTTCTCTGAAGAGATAAAAAAAAATTGACAAACCTTTAGCTGGCCTAAGAAAAAAGAGAGGCTTAAATAAAATCAGAAATAAAAGAGGAGAAATGATAACTGATTTAAAAAAAAAAGGATCATTACAGACTACTATGAACAATTATATGCCAACAAACTGGACAACCTAGAAGTAATGGATAAATTACTAAAAATATACAATCTTCCAAGACTGAATCATAAGAAATAGAAAATCTGAATAGACCAATTACTAGTAAGGAGATTGAAACAGCAATCAAATACCTTGCAACAAACAGAAGTCCAGGACCAGATGGTTTTACTGGTAAATTCCACCAATAATTCAAAGATTTAATACATATATTTATCAAATTCTTCTAAAAAATTGAAGTGGAAACAATGGTTCCAAATTCATTTTACAAGGCCAGCATTACCCTGATAACAAAACCAGAGAAGGACACCACAGGAAAATAACATTACAGGCCAATAACACTGATAAAACAGATGAAAATCATAAAAGACTTAGCAAATTGAATTCAACAATATATTAAAAGAATCATACACCATGATTACATGGAATTTATTCTAGGGATGTAAGGATGGTTCATTTGCAAATCAATCTACATAATACACCACATTAACAAAATGAAGCAAAAAACCCCATGATCATCTTAATAGATGCAAAAAAATTGACATAATTTGACATCTATTTATGATATAAATTCTCAACAATATGGCTATAGATTTAATGTACTTCAACATAATAAAGGCCATATATGACAAGCCGATAGCTAACACATCATAGCCATATGAAAAACTGAAATGTTTTTTCTAAGATGAAGAAGAAAACAAGGATGCCTACTCTTGCCACTTTTACTCAACACAGTATTGGAAGTCCTAGGTAGAGCAATTGGGCAGGAAAAAGAAATAAAAGGCATCCAAATTAAAAAGGAAGAAATTAAACTATAACTATTTTCAGATAACATAGCATTATATATATATAAAACTCTGAAGACTCCACCAAAAAAACTGTTAGAGGTAAAAAAATTTTTCAATATAGTTACATGGTACAAAATCAATATACAAAAATATGTTGTACATTTATATACTAACAATAAAGTATCAGAAAGAGAAATTAAGAAAATGATCCAATTTGGAATAGCATTCCCCCCTCCAAAAAAATTTACCTCAGAATAAATTAAACCAAGATCACTATTCTGAAAACTGCAAGACACTGATGAAATAAATCAAAGAAGACAAAAGTATATGGAAATATATTCTGTGTTCATAGATTGAAAGAATTAATATTGTTAAAATGTCAATACTACCAAAAGCCATCTATAGATTCAGTACAATCCCTATCAAGAGTCCAATGACATTTTTTACAAAAGTAGAAAAAACACTCTTAAAATTAAATGGAATGACAAAACCCCCAAATAGCCAAAGAAATCCTGAGGAAAAACAATGCAGGAGGTATCACATTTTCACATTTCAAGCTACACTATAAAGCTACAGTAATAAAAGCAGTATTTAATGGTATAAAGCAGATACATACATCAATGGGACAGAATAGAAAGCTCAGAAATAAACACAAGCATATATGGTCAACTTATTTGTGACAAAGGAGGCAAGAATATACAACAAGGAAAGCACAGTCTCTTCAATAAATTGTGTTGGAAAAATAGGACAGCCACATGCAAAGAATGAAACTAGACCACTATCATACACCACACCAAAAATTTACTCAAAATAGATTTAAATATTTAATATACAATGAGAAACCATAAAACTCCAAGAAGAAAACACAAGCTGTAAACTCCATGACATTGCTCTTAGTGATATTTTTGTAGATCTGATTCCAAAGGCAATGGCAATAAAAATGAAAACAAACAAGTGGGACATCAAAGTGAAATGCTTCTGCACAGTGGAAGACATCAACAAAAATAAAAAGTCAACCAACTGAATGGGAGAAGACATTTGCCAATTAAGTAACCAATAATGGATAATATCTAAAATATACAAAGAATTTATATATCTCAATAACAAAAAAATCCGAATTAAGTATGGGCAGATGATCTGAATAGACTCTTTACAAAGAAGACATACAGATGGCCAATAGGCACATCAGAAGATGCTCATTATTCATCATCTGGGAAATCCAAATCAAAACCACAAGAAAATATCACCTCACAACTGTCAGAGTGGCCATCATTAAAAAAATAACAAAAATATGACAAGTGTTGGCAAGGATATGGTGAAAAGAGAGCAACTCATGCACTACTGGTGGGAAAGTAAATTGGTGAAGCCACTAAGGAAAACAGTACGGAGGCTCCCCAAAATATTAATATTGGAACTAGTATATGATCCAGCAATTCCATTTCTGGGTATTTATCTGAAGAAAACGAAAACAAATTCAGAAATAAATATGCACCCCTATGTTCATCACATTGTTATTTATAATAGCAAAGATATAAGTAAATCAAAGAAACACAATTATCATATGGTTTCATTCATATGTGGAACATAAGGAATAGTGCAGAGGACAGTTGGGAAAGGGAGGGAAAACTGAATGGGAAGAAATCAGAGAGGGAGACAAACCATATGAGCCTCTCGACTCTGGGAAACAAACTGAGGGTCATGGAAAAGGAGGTGTGTGGGGGGATGGGGTAACTGAGTGCTGGACATTAAAGAGGGCACATGATATGATGAGCACTGAGTGTTATATTCAACTAATGAATCATTGAACATTAATATCAAAAACTAATGATGTACTATACCTTGGCTAATTGAATTTAAATTTTTAAAAAAGATATGGAAATAACCTAAGTGTCCATTGATGGATGAATGAATAAAGAAGATGTTATATATAATTGAATACTACTCAGCAATGAAAAAAAATGATATCTTGCCATTTGTATCATCATGGATGGACTTTGTGGGTATTATGCTAAGTAAAATAAGTCAGACAGAGAAATACAAGCACTATATGATTTCCTTATATATGGAATCTAAACAGCAAAGCAAATTTTGTACAAAACAAAGCAAAACTCATAGAGAATAGATTGGTTGCCAGAAGGAATGGGGTTGGGGAGGGAGGCTGGATGAAATGGGTGATGGGGATCAAGAGGTACAAACTTACAGTTATAAAATAAATAAGTCCTAGGGATATAATGTAAAAAAATGTTTTATGGCCCAGGGTACAGTCTATTTTTGTGTATGTTTTGTGTGTGCCTGAGAAGAATGTGTATTTTGCTGTTTGGGGCAAGGTGTTTTAGAAAGGTCAGTTAGACCACATTGGTTGACTTTTAAAGGGTATTTTCACTTGGTATAGAATACTAGTCTGATAGTTTTTTTTTTCATTCAACACTTAAAATATGTATTCTTGCTTGCATGCTTTCTGAGAAGTCTATAATTCTTATTTTTCTTCCTCTGTAGGCAGTATGGCCCCACTCCTGACTGACTATAAGATTTTCTCCTCAGTTTGGTTATTGTAAATAATGCTGCTATGAACATTGGGGTACAAGTATCCTTTTGAATTACTATTTTTGTATTCTTTGGGTAAATACCTAGTAGTGTAATTGCTGGATCATAAGGTAGTTCTATTTTTAACTTTTTTGAGGAAACTCCATACTGTTTTCCAAAGTGGCTGCACCAGTTTGTATGCCCACCAACAGTGCAAGAGGGTTCCCCTTTCTCCATCCTTGCCAACACCTGTTGTTTCTTGTGTTGTTGATTTTAGCCATTTTGACAGGGGTGAGACTCAGCCATAAAAAAGAATGAAACCTGGCCATTTGCAAAGACATGGATGGAGCTAGAGAGTATTACGCTAAGCAAAATAAGTCAGTCAGAGAAAGACAGATACCATATGATTTCAGTCATATGTGCAATTTAAGAAACAAAACAAATGAGCAAAGGGTGAAAAAAGAGAGAGAGGTAAACCAATAAACAGACTCAATTATAGAGAACAAACATGGTTACCAGAGGGGAGGTGGATAGGAGGATGGGTTAAATAGGTGATGGGGATTAAGGAGTGCACTTGTTGTGATGAGCACCCAGTGTTTTAGGGAAGTGTTGAATCACTATATTGTATACCTGAAACTAATATTACACTGTATGTTAACTAACTGAAATCTAAATAAAAACTTAAAAAAAGAGTTTCTCTTTGCTGGTTATTTTTTAGTTGTGTGAATGTAATATGCCTAAGTGTGCATATTTGTTTCCGTTTTCTTTTATATTTATCTTGCCTGATGTTCTCTGAAAATTTTGAGTCTTTGGTGTTTGTTAGTAATTTTGGAAAATTCACAGCTATTATTTCTTCAAATATTTCTTCTGTTTTGTTCTCTCTCTTCCACTGACAAGTGTATTACACCATTTGTTATTGTTCCATAGGGCTTGCATCTTCTGTACTATTTTCCTATTCTTTTCCTCTTAGTATTTCAGTCTGGGTAATTTCTATTTACTCATCTTCAAGATTAGTGATTCTTTCCTCAACTGTAGTGAGCATACTGATGAGCTAGCAAAGACGATCTAATTTCTGATTTCTGTTTTTCATTTCTGGCATCTCCATTTTATTCCTTATTACAGTTTCTGTTTTCTTTTTTTATTTATTTACTTGAGAGAGAGCAAGCAACAGAGAGAGCAAGGGAGAGGGGCAGAGGAAGAGGGAGAAGCAGGGAGCCGGAGGCAGGGCTTGATCCCAGGACCCCAGGATCATGACATGAGCCAAAGGCAAGACACTAACTGACTGAGCCACCCAGGCGCTCCAGTTTCTGTCTTCTGTTCAAGTACTTCCATAATCTTGCATGTTTTCTACTTTTTCTATTAGAGTGTTTAACAGGGTTTCCAAGGTACCCAACCTCAGCATAACAAACATTTCCAGCCAGATAATTTTATTGTAAGTTGCTGTTCTGTACATTGTAGGATGCTTAGTATCCATGGTCTCTACCCACTAGATACCATAGCACATCTTATGACAATGATAAATACCTCCAGACATTTCCAAATGTTCCTTGTGGGCACAATTGCCCCTCCTCCTTTGATAACCAGTGCTTAAACATGTTAATCATAGTTGTTTTAAATTCCCTTTCTGATATTTTTAACAATCATGTCGTATCCCAGTCTGCTTTGGATGATTTCTTTGCCACTTCAAGCTGTTTTTTTGTCATGCCACATAGATTTTTTTGTTTAAAGATGAACACGTATAGAGTAGTAGATACTGAGATAATTTTTTTATACTTCAGGATTAGCATGTTTTTCCTTCTGCTAGGCCTTTAGTGTGGATACTTATGTTGATCTAGTCAGGAGTTGGACTGGGTTTGAAATTTGCTTAGTTCCTATTGTTGCTATGGTTACAAGAGTTGGAATTTGTTGCTATGGTTATCTGAATTGGATTTTATTGTTGCTATGGGCACAAGAGATTTCAAAATCCTCTAGTGATACATTGTTTTTGTCTCTCCTCTTGAATTTGGCTCTTTTTTGTGTTTTGCTCCCCATAGTCAGTCTCTTGTCATCCTTCCAGCTGTACTCCACTATAATACTTACTCGAGGTTTGTTAGCCTGGTGAGGGGGAAGTTGGTGAAAGGGACATTCTCCGATGCTCTTTTTAAGCCTCGGTGTTAGGCAAATATTCTTAACCTGAGTTTTGAGGCATGCTCTTCACAAGTATTCCTATTCTTTCTCCAAATGTAGATTTTAGGAAGGTAAATATGGGTGCAGTTTTTGTGGGGGTCTGCATTTCCCTCACTCAGCTACAATGGGTTTCTACTAGTGCATTACCTTGAAGATGAAGTCTTTTGTTCTGTAGTGCAGATGGAGTGGGGGAAGATGTTGGACTATGTTGATTTTGACAGTGGCTATTATTGTTTTTTCCTCCAGCAACATGTGGGAACTTTCTTAGGTTCCTCTTCAGTCTTACTTCTGCGGTTTCTAGGGGGAGAAAAAGGCCTGCAAATAGGTGAGAACACACTTCTGCTGTGGCCCTTGTCCTAATTCATGCTAATCCACAGTTGACTTTTAGCAGTTCACTGAATATTTCCAGTTTAATCTTCTTGAAGGTTATATGAATTTGTAACATTTATTCTGGGTATACAATGATCCAGTCCTGTTTTTATCTGCAGGCAACTCTCTCCAGATTTCAGGTCAGTTGTCTGCCCTTTGACTTCAATTATCTGATAGGTTCAAGAAGAGTTGTAATTTACATTTTGTCCAGCATTTTTCTTGTTCTATGGGCCAACATAATGTTCTTTCCACATTTCTATATCTTCCAGGTGATATCAGAAACTACTCTTAATAAACTTTTAAAGTGATTTAAATAATAAAAATTACCTTATATATTTACCCATGCACTTATCATTTTGGCGGATCTTTATTCCTTTGTGTAGATCCATATTTCCGCCTGGCATCATTTTACTTATGTTTCAACGACTTCATTTAACATTTTTGTACTGTGGATCTGCTGCTGATACATGTCTGAAAAAGCTTTCATTTCACCTACATTTTTTTAAAGATTTTTTTTTTCTGGGTATAGAATTCCAGACTGACAGTTTTTCCTCTCTCAGTAGTTGTATTAGGGTAATCCAGAGGAAACCAATACAATATGAGAAATATTGGGGAAGGGTCACACAGTTATAGGTTATTTTTACCCAGGGGAAGTTATTCTTTGTTCTATTAAGGCCTTCAATGGATTGGACGAAGCCTGACCATTATGGAGGGCAAAGTGCTTTATTCAAAGTCACCAATTTAAATGTTAATTTCATCCAAAAAATAACCTCACAGAAATATCAAGGATAATCTTTGACCAAATATGTGTCAATTTGATTGACAAATTTAACAATCACTGTACTTTAAAGATGTTGATGTACTATCTTCTTATTGGCATTGTTTCCAATGAGACATCTACTGTCATCTTTGTTCCTCTATATGTAATGTCTTTTTTCTCTGGTTGATTTTAAGATATTTTTCACTCGTTTTGAATAATATGGTTATATGCCTTGGTTTATATTTCTTCATGTTTTTGTGCTTAGTTTGTTGGGCTTCCTGGATCTATTTTTATAAAATTTAAATAACTTTTGGCTATTATCATTCAAATTTTTTTCCTTTATCTTTTCCTTCTAGGACTGGGCACACTATGCCTCTTGAAGTTTTCCCTCAGCTTGCTGATACTTTATTCTTTTTTTAAACAACTTTTATCTCTATATGTTTTACCTCAAATAGTTTCTAGTGCCATATCATCAAGTTCACTTGTCTATTCTTTAAAGCTTTACTGTTGTAATTCCATCTAGTATATTTTTATGTTGGTTATTGTAGTTTTCATGTCTAGAAGTTTGAACTGTTTTTTGGGTTTTTGTTTTTTTTTAAAGGGGGGAGGGGCAGAGGGAGAAAGAGAGAGAGAGTCTTAAGCAGGCTCCATATGGAGCCTGATGCAGGATTGATCTCACAACCCTGAGATCATGACTTAAACTGAAATCAAAAGTTGGACACTTTAACTGACTGAGCCACCCAGACATCTCTGAATTGTTTTTTTTTTTTAATCTTTAGCTCTGTTTAACTTTTTGAACATATAGAATACAGTTAAAATAACTTTAATCTTCTTGTCTGCTAATTCATAAGTCTCTCAGTTCTGGTAAGTTACAATTAAATTATTTTTCTTCTTCATAATGGGTCATTTTCTTCTTTGCATACCTGGTAATTTTTTATTGGATTGCTGACATCATGGATTTTACTGTTTACATTCTGGATATTTTTGTATTCCAATAAATATTCTTGAGCATTGCTCTGTGATGTGATTAAATTACATGGAAACAGTTTGAGCTTTATGGTTCTGTTTTTATTATTTGTTATGTGGGACCAGAACATTCTTTAGTCTAAGGATAATTATTTCTCACTCCTGAGACAGGACTTTTCTGAGTACTTTACCCTCTAGCTCATGAATTATGTGGTGTTCCAGTCTGGTTGGCAGAGGCACTCTTTCTGACAGAATGCTAGGTACTTTTCCTTCAGATTTTTTCTTGTGGTTCTTTTTCCTGCTTTTGGGTGCTTCCCTCACATGTAAGCATTGATCAATAATCTGCTGCGTACTTGAGAGAAACTCTCTCTTGACCACTGTTATTCTCTCTCTGTGCAGCTAGCTCTCTCCTCTTCCTTATCCTGTCCTGCAAACTCCAGTTACTTTGATTTCTCCTGACTCTTAGCTTCATTTTTTCAACTCTAGGAGACCCTGTGGCACTGCCTGGATCCCCATTACTACACTGATGCATATGCATGGAAACTCTCAGGGAATTAAACTGAGACAATTATTTGGATCATTTTGTTTCCTTTATGATTCTCAGGTATCACTTTATTTCACCACCTGATTTGTTTTTGTTAATGATTGTTTCAGATATTTTTCCTTTAAAAAAAATATTTCAGAAAAGAAGGTAAATCTGGTCCATAGTACTCCATTTTGTCCCAAACACAAGTCTCATAAATGAGTTCTTTGTGTATATTATAATCAATATATAGTTTTAAAACACACTGTAGACAGTGTGTTTTAAATCCACACAAATCTGTCCACAGAAGTGATGCCAGAAGAACAAGAGGAGAGGACAACTCATCTCTCAGTCAGTAGCAGTGGGACAGTCTACCTGTGGCAGTGAATACAGTTGAGCCCAGTCCTTTCTACCATTATGACTACTGGAATCTGTGGGTCAGTCTTCCTGAAACAGCAGCAACATATCCACCAGTCAGGCCAACTAACTCATGTATCAAACTCACCAGCACCAGGTCCTGTTAGCACCAAGGATGATAGTAGGTCTGGAGTGTCCCATCCCTTCATCCAATGTGATAGAGAGCCATGCAGACCCAGCTGTACTTGGCCTTCTGTGAAGTGGCAGAAGAAGATCAAGCCAAATGTTTCCCAGATTTCCACCCAATGGCAGAAGTCAACCAGGTGTCCCAAATCCTGGCCCTTCCCAGTGGCATAAAATGAATCAGGCCAATGGTCTTTTGAACCTCCACCTACCCAGACATTGTGACTCCTGCTCTTCTAGTCTGTTGAAGAAGGTGGTAAAAATAAGTGCTTCCCTTACCTGGTGCCACTAGTAGATATAAAGCAGGGAGCTCACTGGCATTGGGTGGCTGGAAAGTAGTCCAGGCGAATTGTTCTTTGTCTGTTGTGATTGGTATCCTCTATCCCTCACCTAATTACACCAGTAGCACAGGGAAAAACCTTCCATATCTACAGGTGGAACTAGCATGGATACAGCAGGAGACCAAGCAAAATCAGAAGAATAAAGTAGACTAAAGTAGCATTGGAAAGGCTTGGAAAACTAGACTGGCATTGTAATTACAGCCCACAAAAGTGGAGTGTTTTTTTAGTATATGCACAAGGTTGTACAACCATTACCACAGTCTAATTTTGGAACATTTCACACACCCTCAAAAGAAACCCATATTTATGAGCATTCAACCACCATCTCTATTTAACCCACAGACATGAGAAATCATAAATCTCTTTCTGTATTCATAAATTTGCCCATTATGGACAGTACATATAAATTAAATCATCTAATATCTCAACTTTTGTTAGTTGGCTTCTTTCACCTAGGCATAATGTTTACAAGCATCATCCACATTGCAGTGTGTATTAGTATTTCATTCCTTTTATTGGTGAATAATGTTCCACTATATGGACATACCATATTGTTTATCAATATATCAGTTAATGGACATTCTGTTTGTTTCCATTTTTAACCTTTATAAATAATGCTACTATGTGTACAAATTTTTGATAGGTGTATCACGTTACATGTTTTGGGTTTATACCTAAGAATGGAATTTGTGGATCATATGATAATGCTATATTTAACTTTCTAATAAACTTCCAAAATGTTTTTTACAGTGACTGCACACATTTGCATTTACACCAGCAATATGTGGGGTTCCAACTGATATGAACACAAATTTTAAAGCAGTCATAATAAAAATGTTTCAACAATAACTAAAATTCTCTTGAAACAAATGAAAACTTAGAAATTATTGTTTTTAAAAATGAAACATAACAAAGGACAAAATGGACATTCTAGAAGTGAATATAATGAACAAAGAAAATATTTCCTGATTAGCTTGACAGTAAAGTGGCAATGACAGAATGAAATCAGTAAACTGGAGGATAGAACAATCAAATTATTCAATCTGAAAAGCAAAAAGAAGGGGCACCTGGGTGGCTCAGTTGGTTAAGCGACTGCCTTCAGCTCAGGTCATGATCCTGGAGTCCCAGGACCGAGTCCCGCATCGGGCTCCCTGCTCAGCAGGGAGTCTGCTTCTCCCTCTGACCCTCCTCTCATGCTCTCTGTCTCTCATTCTCTCTGTCTCAAATAAATAAATAAAATCTTTAAAAAAAAAAAAGCAAAAAGAAAATAGACTGAAAAAATGAACAAGGCCTAAGGGCTCTGTGATACAATGAAAGATCCAACATTCTTATCATCAAAATCTCACATTAAAATGGAAAAATGAGATAAAAAATTCAAAAATAATTATCTATGGGAGCACCCAAATACATGAAACAGTTAATAACAAACATAAAGGAGTTAATCAATAGTAATACAATAATAGCAGGGGAGTATACCACCCCACATACATCAAAGGACAGACCATCCAACTAAAAAGTCAACAAGGAATGACACATTGGGACAGATTGATTTAACAGATATATTTTAACATTCCTATCTTTCAATAGTTACTCGGAATGTAAATGGTCTAAATGCTCCAATCAAAAGACACAAGGTATCAGATTGGATAAAAAAGCAAGACCCATCCATATGCTGTCTATAAAAGACTCATTTTAGACCCAAAGGCACCTCCAGATTAAAGTGAGTGGGTGGAAAACCATTTATCATGCAAATGGACATCAAAAGAAAGCTGGGGTAGTAATCCTTATATTGGAAAAATTTGATTTTAAACCAAGGACTGTAATAGGGGATGAAGAGGGACACTATATCATATTTAAAGGGTCTATTCAACAAGAAGATCTAACAATTCTAAATATTTATGCTCCTAACTTGGGAATAGCCAATTATATAAACCAATTAATAACAAAATTAAAGAAACATATTGATAATAATACAATTATATAGGGGACTTCAACACCCCACTCACAGCAATGGACAGATTATCTAAGCAAAAAATCAACAAGGAGGGCTTTGAATGACACACTGGACCAGATAGAATTCACAGATATATACAGAGCATTCCATTCTAAAGCAGCAGAATACATATTCTTCTGAGTGCACATGGAACATTCTCCAGAATAGAGCACATACTGGGTCACAAATCAGGTCTCAAGAGGTACCAAAAGACTAGGATTATTCCCTGCATATTTTCAGACCACAGTGCTTTGAAACTTGAACTTAATCACAATAGGAAATTTGGAAGGAACTCAAATACTTGAAAGTTAAAGAGCATCCTACTTAAGTATGAATGGGTCAACTAGGAAATTAAAGAAGAATTAAAAAGTTCATGAAAAAAATGAAAATGAAAAAAACTGTTCAAACCTTTGGGAGGCAGCAAAGGCGGTCCTCAGAGGGAAGTATATAGCACTATGAGTCTTTCTCAAGAAACAAAAAAGGTCTCAAATACACAACCTAACCCTACACCTAAAGGAGCTGGTGAAAGAACACATAAAACCTAAACCCAACAGGAGAAGAGAAATAATAAAGATTAGAGCAGAAATCAATGAAATAGAAACCAAAAGAACAGTAGAACAGATCAACAAACTAGGAGCTGGTTCTTTGAAAGAATTAATAAGATCAATAAACCCCTGGCCAGACGTACAAAAAAGAAAAGAGAAAGGATGTAAATAAATAAATTCATGAATGAAAGAGGAGAGATCACGACCAAGACTGAAGAACTACAAACAATTATAAAAACATATTCTGAGCAACTATATGCCAACAAATTAGGCAATCTGGAGGGAATGGATGTTTTCCTAGAGACATATAAACTACCAAAACTGAAACAGGAAAAAATAGAAAACCTGAACAGACTCATAACCAGCAAGGAAATTGAAGGAGTAATCAAAAATCTCCCAAGAAACAAGTGTCCAGGGTTGGATGGCTTCCCAGGGAATTCCCCCAAACATTTAAAGAACTAATACCTATTTTCTGAAACTGTATTAAAAATTAGAAATGGAGGGATGGCTGTGTGGCTTAGTCTGTTAAGCACCTGCCTTCAGCTCAGGTCATGATCCCAGGGTCCTGGGATTGAGTCCCACATTGGGCTCCTTGCTCGGCGGGGGCCTGCTTCTCTCTCTGCCAGCCACCCCCCTGCTTGTGCTCTCTCTCTCTGACAAATAAATAAATAAAATCTTTAAAATAAAATAAAATAAAAAACAAATAGAAATGCAAGGAAAACTTCCAAACTCATTCTATGAGGCCAGCATTACCTTGATCCCAAAACCAGACAAAGACCCCACCAAAAAAGAAAATTACAGATGAATATCCCTGATGAACATGGATGTCAAAATTCTCACCAAGATACTAGCCAGTAGGATCCAACAGTACATTAAAAGGATTATTCACCATGACCAAGTGGGACTTATTCCTGGGCTGCAAGGGTGGTTCAACATTCGCAAATCAATCAACGCGATACCTCACATTAATAAAAGAAAGGACAAGAACCATATGATCCTCTCAATGGCTGCAGAAAAAGCATTTGACAAAACACAGCATCCTTTCTTGGTTAAAACTCTCCACAGTGTAGGGATAGAGGATCATACCTCAATATCATAAAGTTATCTATGAAAAGCCCACAGGTAACATTATCTTTAATGGGGAAAAACTGAGAGCTTTTCCCCTAAGGTCAGGAACATGACAGGGATGTCCACTCTTACCACTGCTGTTGAACACAGTACTAGACATCCTGTGTCTAGTACTAGACATCTAGTACTAGACATCCTGGCCTCAGTGATCAGACAACAAAAAGTAATAAAAGGCATTCAAATTGGCAAAGAAGAATTCAAACTCTGAATCTTTGCAGATGACAGGATCCGTTATGTGGAAAATCCAAAAGACTCCACCCCAATATTGCTAGAACTCATACAGCAATTCAGCAACATGGCAAGATATAAAATCTATGTGCAGAAATCAGTTGTATTTATATACATTATCAATGAGACAGAAGAAACAGAAATTAAGGAATCAATCCCATTTACAATTGCACCAGAAACCATAAGATACCTAAGAATAAACCTAACCAAAGAGGTAAAAGATCTGTACTCTAAAAACTACAGAACAGGGGCACCTGGGTGGCTCAGTCGGTTAAGCGGCTGCCTTCGGCTCAGGTAATGATCCAGGGTCCTGGGATCGAGCCCTGCATTGGGCTCCCTGCTCAGCAGAGACCTGCTTCTCCCTCTCCATCTGCCTGCCACTCTGCCTACTTGTGCTCTCTTTCTCTGTTAAATAAATAAATAAAAATTTTCAAAAAATAAAATAAAAACTACAGAACACTTATGAAACAAATTAAGACACAAAGAAATGGAAAAACATACTTGTGCATTTATTGGAAGAATAAATTTTGATAAAATGTCTATGCTACCCAGATTGAATGCAATCCCTATCAAAATACCATGGACATTTTTCACAGAGCTCAAACAAATAATCCTAAGATTTGTATGGAAACAGAAAAGACCCCAAACAGCCAGAGGAATGTTGAAAAAGAAAACCAAAGCTGGTGGCATTACCAAGCCAGGCTTCAAGCTACATTACAAAGCTGTAATCATCAAGACAGTATGGTATTGGCACAAAAGCAGACACATAGATCAATGGAACAGAATAGAGAACCCAGAAAGGGACCCTCAACTCTATGGTCAACTAATCTTTGACAAAGCATAAAGAATATCCAATGGAAAAAAAGACAGTCTTTCAACAAATGGTACTAGAAAAATTGGACAACCACATGTAGAAGAATGAAACTGGACCAATTAGGGGCATCTGGGTGGCTCTGTCCATTAAATGTCTGCCTTTGGCTCAGGTCATGATCCCAGGGTCCTGGGATCAAGCCCTGCATCGGGCTCCCTGTTCAGTGGGGAGGCTGATTCTCCCTCTCCCTCTGTCTGCTGCTCCTCCTTCTTGCACTCTCTCTCTCTGTCAAGTAAATAAACAAAATCTTTAAAAAAGAGAAACTAGATGGTTTTCTTACACCATACACAAAGATAAACTCAAAATGGATGAAAGACCTAAATGTGAGACAGGAATCCATCAAAAGCCTAGAGAAGAACATGGGCAGCAACATCTTTGACCTTGGTCACAGCAACTTCTTGCTAGACATTTCTCCAAAGGTGAGGGAAACAAAAGCAAAAATGAACTATTGGGACTTCCTCAAGATCTAAAGCTTCTGCACAGCAAAAGAAACAGTCAACAAAACTAAAAGGCAACCTACAAAATGGGGGAAGACATTTGCAAATGTCTTATCAGATAAAGGGCTAGTATCCAAAATCTATAAAGAACTTATCAAACTCCACACCCAAAAACAAACAATCCAGTAAAGAAATGGGCAGAAGGCATGAACAGACATTTCTTCAAAGAAGACATACAAATGGCCAACAGACATGTGAGAAAATGCTCCATGTCACTTGGCATCAGGGAAATACAAATCAAAACCACAATGAGATACCACCTCACACCAGTCAGAATGACTAAAATGAACAAGACGGGAAACAACAAATATTGGTGAGGATGTGGAGAAAGGGGAACACTCTTATACTGTTGGTGCAAATGCAAGCTGGTATAGCCACTTTGGAAAAGAGTATGGAGGTTCCTCAAGAAGTTAAAAATAGAGCTACCCTATGACCCAGCAATTGCACTACTAGCTATTTACCCCAAAGATACAAATGTAATGATCCAAAGGAGCATATGTACTCCAATGTTTATAGCAGCAATGTCCCCAATAGCCAAACTATGAACCTAGATGTTCATTGACAGATGACTGGATAAATAAAATGTGGTATGTATGTGTGTGTGTGTGTATATATATATATATATATATATATATATATATATATATATATATATAATGGAATATTACTCAGCCATCAGAAAGGATGAATACTTACCATTTACATTGACATGAATGGCATTGGAGGGTATTATGCTGAGTGAAATATGTCAATCAAAGGAAGACAATTATCATATCGTTTCACTCATCTGTGGAATACAAGGAATAGCACAGAGGATCATAGGGGAAGGGAGGGAAAACTGGATGGGAAGTGATCAGAGAGGGAGACAAACCATGAGAAACTCTTAACTATAGGAAACAAACAGGGTTGCTGGAGGGGAGGCGGTTGGGAAATAGGTTAAATGGGTGATGGGCATTAAGGAGGGCACGTGATGTGATAAGCACTGGATTTTATATCCAACATATGAACTGTTGAACTTCTATATCTGAAAGTAATGATGTACTATATGTTGGCTAATTGAATTTAAATTTAAAAAGAGAAAATACCTTTAAAACAGGTCAATAGAAATGGTGCATACCTATATAGGAAAAAACAATCTGAGTAACAATTTCTACTGTGTTCGTGAGGATGTGGACCACCTTTCAAGTGCTGAGGAAAGTTCTTGGAAACCATGAATTCTATCTCTGGAAAAACTATTCTTTAGGAATGAAGGAAGAATAATAACATTCTCATTTGAAGGGAAACAAAGAGAATTTGTCAGTAGCAGACTTATTCTTAAAGAATAGCTAAACTGTTCTCTGCAATAGAATGGAAATAATAACAGAAAACTTAGACCTTCAGAAAGGTAGGAAGAACATCAGAATGGAAAAAATGGGGTAATTATAATGGAATATTATTCTTATGAATTTCTTAAGTCATATTTAAGAATTAAAGCAAAATTTATGATAATATTGTCATTAGGCCCAATGCACATAAGAGAAATATGTGCAACAATTACATTTTTTAAATGAAGAGGGCAGAAGTACTTAAATGGAAGAAAGACTTCAATACCTTACTCAAAGTGGTAAAAACATTGATAATAGTAGACTGTGATAAGTTATGTATATGTTTTTTAATTCTTAGAAAAAAAACACTGAAAATTTTAGAAAATAAAATATGTTCAATAACATTATAAGTAAAACATTATGGAATCATCCATATGTTCCAGTAATCCACAGAAAGGCAAGAAAAGCAGAAAAGGGAAATGGGAGAGAGGAAAGAAACTCTAAATAAATAATAATATAGCAGACCAAATTGAAAACATTTAATAATTACATTAAATATAAATAGTGTAGGGGGATACCAGAAGATGGCAGCATAGGACGATCCTGGGGCCACCTCTTCCCACAGACACACCAAAAATACAACTAAATTTAGAGCAATTCTCTCCACAAATTATTTGAAGACTAGCAGAACAATTCTTCCACAATGCAGGACAGGAAAAAAATAGAAAAAGACAAAAGCTGTACCAGGACTGGTAGAAGGGGCAGAGAGGTAGTCTTGCCAGGACACTCATGACTGGTGCAGAGACCTACAGGGATGTAAAAAATGCACAGCTCCTTTCTGAGAAGCAAGAGGGTTGAGTCAAATCAGCCCAGGCCATGTGACCTGAACTGGAAATTTAACCCCTGCCCCAAATGGCTGGCTTTGAAAAGCAGTGGGGTTAACACCTGGGAGAACTGGAGGGACGTAGGAAACCAAAACTGCACTCTTGAAGGGCTTGCACATAAACTCATTTGTACCAAAACAAGTCCAAAACAGGCAGTACCTTGAGAAGAACCAGGCTATGTGTATGGGAGATTCATTGACTAGTCTTAGGGAGTATACCAGAGGGGCAGGAGTCTGTTGGAGATCTCACTAGGGACAAAGGCACTGACAGGTGCCATTTTTTGCTTTCCTTCTTCCTCACTAGCCTGGTGCTGGTAGGCACCACTTTTGGTGCTCTCAATCTTCCTTGCTAGTGCTGCTTACCCCACCTGTGCATTCCCTGCAGCCTGTCCCACCAGACTCGGCTCAGTTCTTGTCCACTGTGCCCCCAGCTCATCAGATCTGGCAAGCAGGATCGCCCTGGCCAAGTGCAACTCCATCACAGCCCCTACCTTTCCAAAGTCAAGGGCAGGCTTGCTCTGGATTAGCACTCACTCACTGAGGTCCCTGTCTTGCCAGACCTGGCGGGTGGGCTTGTCCCAAGCTGGTGTTTCTCACCAGAGACATTGCCCCACCGGACACCAGCAGGTAGGCTCAGTCTTGGTGCTTGTTCACTGCAATACACACTCTGACAGACCAAGTGGATAGGTTTGTCCCAGCCTGGCAATCATCCACCATGGTCCTATCACTCCAGACAAACCTGACAAAGGGAACACTCCTTGAACACCTGGCACTGCTAGCTGGGGAACTTACATTTCTGGTCCCTCTGGGACTGAAAAAAAATCAGCAAGACAGAAAATGGAAGGCTACTACTCCCAGGACACTGCACAGACAACAGACTGAAACACAACTCCAGATTTCCAGCGAACACCCCTTCAAGGCAGGGATAGACAGCTTCATCACCCAATACACAGAAACAAATACAGAGAGGAAAAATGAGACAGAGAGATATGTTCCAAATGAAAGAACAAGACAAAACATCAGAAAAAGACAATGAAAGCAGTCTATCTGATAAAGTGTTCAAAGTAATAAAAATGCTTACTGAACGTTGGAGAAGAAAGAATAAGCACAGTGAGTTTTTCAAGAAGGATGTAGAAAATATAAGAAAGTTCCAACAGGAGTTACAGAGCTGAAGAATAAAATATCTGAACTTAAAAATACACAAGAGGGGTTCAATAGCAGACTGGATGAAGCAGAAGAACAAATCAGTGATTGGGAAGACAAAGCAATGGAAATGAATCAGACAGCAGGAAAAAAAGTGAACATTTGGGACTTTAGGGATAACACCAAGTGACATAATAAGAATCATAGAGGTCTCAGAAAAAGAGTGAAAGAGCCAGAAAAATTATTTGAAGAAATAATAGCTGAAAACTTTCCTAATTGGGGAAGGAAACAGACATCCAGTTCCAGGGATCCCAATGAGTCCCAAATAAAATGAAGTCAAAGAGATCCACATCAAAACGCAATCTAATTGAAATGTCAAAATTTCATAAATAAAGGATCTTAAAAATGAGAAAAACAACTTATGTACAAGGGAAACCCCATAAAGCTCTGAGCAGATTACTCAGCAGATATTTTGCAGGACAGAAGAAAGGGGCATAACATATTCAAAGTGCTGAAAGGAAAAAAACAAAACAAAACAAAAAACAAAACTTCCAACAAAGAATTCTCATTGAAAGAGGGATCAATAATTTTCCAGTTAAGCAAAAGCTGAAGGAATTCATCAGCAGTAAACAGCCTTATAGGAAATGTTAAAGGGACGTATCTGAGCTGAAAAGAAATGGCACTAATTACTAACAAATTTGCAAAAGTGAAAACCTCACTGGAACAGGTAAATATATACAGGCATAACCTTATTTTATTGCTCCTCACTTTATTGTACTTTACACATATTGTATTTTCTACAAATTGAAAGTTTGTGGCAACCCTGAATCAAGCAAGTTTATCAGTACCATTTTTCTAGGAGCATTTGTTTACTTAATATCTCTGTGTCACATTTTGGTAATTATTGCAATATTTCAAACTCTATCATTATTACTTTATTTTTATATAGTTGTCTGTAATCAGTAATGTTTGATGTCAATATTGTAATTATTTTGGGATGCCATGAAACTTCCATATCAAACTTAGTTGATAAATGTGTGTGTTTTGACTGCTCTATCAATGGGCCATTCCCCCATATCTTTTCCTCTCCTTGGGCTTCCCTATTTCCTGAGAACAACAATATTAAAACAAGGCTAACTAATAATCCTACAATGGCCCCAAAGTCTTCAAGTGAAAGGAAAAGCTCTCTCACTTTAAATCAAAAGCTAGAAATGATAGCTAAAATAGGGTGAAAGCTAGGTCTCTTCCACTAAACAGCCAAATTTTGAAAACAAAGAAAAAGTTCTTAAAGTAAACTCAATGTCATACTCCAGTGAACACACAAATGATAACAAAGTCAAATATCCTTATTGCTAATATGGATAAAGTTTTATTGGTCTGAATATAAGCTCAAACCAGCCAAAAATTCCCTTAAGCCAAGTCCTAATCCAGAGCAAGGCCTTAATTCTCTTTAATTCTGTGAAGGGTTAGAGAGGTGAGGAAGCTGCATATGAAAAATATGAAGCTAGCATAATTGGTTCATGAGGTTTAAGAAAACAAGCCATCCCCGTAACAAAAATGCAAGGTGAAGCAGCAAGTGCTGATGTGGAAGACGTAGCAAATTATCCAGATGACCTAGCTAAGATGATTAATAAAGGTGGTTACACTAAATAACTGATGTTTCACTGTATACAAAGTAGCTTTCTATTAGAAGATGCCATCTAAAAATTTCATAGCTACAGATAAGTCAATGCTTTGCTTCAAAGTTTCAAAGCACAGCTGACTCTCTTGTTAGGAGCTAATGCAGCTGGTGACTTTAAGTTGAAGCCAATGCTGATTTACCATTCTGCAAATCCTGGGACCTTTAAGAATTATGCTAAATCTACTCTGCCTGTGCTCTATAAATGTAACAAGAAAGCCTGAATGATAGTGCATCTGTTTACAATATAGTTATCTGAATATTTTATGCCCACAGTTGAGACATGCTGCTTGGAAAAAAAAAAAAAAAGATTCCTTTCAAGATATTACTGCACGTGGAGGGCTAGGGATCTTTAGAAGGTTTCTCTAATAATGAAAGACCGGGTGGGTACCATTTCTCTTTCCCAACCCCTGCACCCCCAGCCTAGATACCCAGAAACCAGCACAAACACTAGCCACACAGCTTGCTAACACCATGCACCCCACCCATGTGTTCTACAACCCACCCCATCCAGCCAGCCCCACTTGGCACAAGTTTCTCCAAAATAACTCCAGTCAGGTCTCATCCTGCAAGCAGCCCCAGTAGGGACCAAAGACAGGCACATACCTTGTTAACACCATGTGCCTTGCCTCCACTTTCTCCTGCAGGTTTGCTCTATCTAACCTGCCCCACAAGGCAAAAGTCCCTCCAAAGGGGTCCCTGATGCATCTCATTCTGCAAGCAGCTGCAAAAGTGACCAGCACCACTCCAAAGTGACACTTGACAGGGGAAGAAGAGAAAATAACCACACACACAAGCTTGAATGCAGCCCCAATAATAGGCAGTGGACATCTGATCTGCCTGTAAGCCCCACCCACTAAGGAAACCTCACAGTAGGCAACACAAGGAAAGAGCTCTGTAGTTTGAGGTTACTATAACACCAACAAATGGAATGGGGCAGGCACCTGTTTGGACTACAAACCTGACACAGCAAAAAAAAAAAGCATTTCAGGGGACAATGCAGAAAGAACACACTGCAGTGTGGTGTAACCACAGCCCAAGCAAGTGGGCTGAGTGCAGGCATCTTCTTTGACCCAACTTTAAGTCCAAGGTGGGTCCACACTGGCCTCTTAACAGCACAGGAAATAAATAATGCCAGCAACAAACAAAGGGGGCCATTGCAGCAGACTGGGCTGAAGGCAAACATAGCTCAAGCACAACAGTAGGGCACACAAAACACACATAGGAGACAGCCCTAAAGTGCTTGGTTCTGATGAATAGAGGACATTGTACTACAGGCCACTACAGGTATCTTCTTCATAAGGCTGTTACTTTCAAGAGTGGGGGATGTAGCTGACTTTCACAATACACAGAAACACAGAGTGTTAGACAAAATGAAGAGACAGAAGAATATGTCCCAAATGAAAGAAAAGGGTGAAACCATAGTAAAAGAGCTTAATAAAACAAAGATAAACAATATGCTTGATAGAGATCTCAAAGTAATGGTTGTAAAGATATTTATTGGACTTGAGAAAAGAGTTGAGGATCTCAGTGAGACCTTCAACTAAGAGACAGAAAATATTAAGAACCAATTAGAGATGAGGAAATCAATAACATAAATTAAATATACACTAGATGGAATAAAAAATAAACAGGAAAAAAGAAGAACAAATCAGCAAGGTGGAAGACAGTAATGGAAAGCAACCAAGCTGAACAGGGAAAGAGAATAATAAAAAACAAGAAAGGGTTCAAGGAAATCAGTGATATCATCAATCATAATAATATTTGCCTTATAGGGATCCCAGAAGGAGAAAACAAGAAAAAGAGAATTTATTTAAATAAATAAGAACTGAAAAATTCACTAATCTGGAGAAGGAAACATCCAGATCCAGGAGGCACAGAGATCCTCCAACAAAACTAACCCAAGAAGGTCCACACCAAGACACATAAGGATTAAAATGGCAAAATGTAGTGATAAAGAATTTTAAAAGCAGCCAGAGAAAAGAAAGCTGTTACATACAAGGGAAACACCATAAGGCCATCAGTTGATTTTTCAGCAGAAACTTTGTAGACCAGAAGAAAGGGGCATAATATATTCAAAGTGTTGAAGGAAAAAATCTGCAACCAAAATACTCTATCTAGCAAGGCTATCATTCAGAATAGAAAGAGAGGTAAAGAGTTTCCCAGACAAACAAAAGTTAAAGGAGTTCATCACCACTAAACCAACTTCACAAGAAATGTAAAAGGAAGTTCTTTGAGTGAAAAGAAAAGGCCATAATGAATAGTAAGAAAGTAAGGAATGGAGAAAATTTCACAGGTAAATACAAACATAATAAAAGTAGTAGATTAATCACTTATAAAACCAGTATGGAGGTTAAAGCACAAAAGCAATGAAATCAATTATATTTATAAATATCAGACAAGGGATTCACAAAATAAAAGGATGTAAAATAAGACATCATATACACAAAACGTGAGTGAGGGGAGTAAAAATTTAGTGCTTTTAGAATTGTTTTAAACTTAAGTAACCATCAACTTTATAATATGGACTGCTATATGCATAGGATGTTATATATCGACCTAACAATAAACAAAAATAAAAAATCTAAAATAAGTATGCAAAAAAGAAAAAGAAAAAAATCTAAGCATATCACTAAAGAAAGCATCAAACCACAAGGGACAGCAGAGAACTACAGAAACAACCATAAAACAAGTAACAAAGTGGCAATAAGTACATACCTATCAATAATTTGAATGTAAAGGGACTAAACACTCCCGTCAAAAGACATAGGGTGACTGAATGAATAAAAAAGAAAGATCCATCTACATGTTGCATACAAGAGACACACTTCAGACCTAAAGACACATAGAGATTAAAAATGAAGGGATGGAAAAACTATTATCATGGAAATGGAAGTGAAAAGAAAGCTGAATAGCAATGCATATATCAGACAAAATAAACTTTATTTATTTTATTTTATTTTATTTTATTATTTTATTATGTTATGTTATGTTAGTCTCCATACAGTACATCATTAGTTTTTGATGTAGTGTTCCATGATTCATTGTTTGCGTATAACACCCAGTGCTCCATACAGTACATGCCCTCCTTAATACCCATCACTGGGCTAACCCATCCCCCCAGCCCCCTCCCCTCTAAAACCCTCAGTTTGTTTCTCAGAGTCCATAGTCTCTCATGGTTCGTCTCCCCCTCTGATTCTCCCCCTTCATTTTTCCCTTCCTTCTCCTAATGTCCTCCACGCTATTCCTTATGTTCCACAAATAAGTGAAACCATATGATAATTGACTTTCTCTGCTTGAGTTATTTCACTTAGCATAATCTCCTCCAGACCCATCCATGTTGATGTAAAAGTTGGGTATTCATCCTTTCTGATGGCTAATATTCCACTGTATATATGGACCACATCTTCTTTATCCATTCGTCTGTTGAAGGGCATCTCGGCTCTTTCCACAGTTTGGCTACTGCGGACATTGCTGCTATGAACATTGGGGTGCATATGGCCCTTCTTTTCACTACATCTGTGTCCTTGGGGTAAATACTCAATAGTGCAATTGCTGGGTGTTGGAGAGGTTTGGAGAAAGGGGAACCCTCTTACTTATAACTGTTTTGATTAGATCCCTGGTTGTAACCTCTTCTTGTTCTTTCTTTTGGGATGAATTCTTCCATCTTGATATTTTGCCTAGATTTCTGTCTTTTCTGTGTTAGGAAAACCTGTTATGTTTCCTGCTCCTGAGAGTAATGGCTATATGAAGAGGTCATATACTGTCCAGGGCCTGGTGCTTTAGGAATTTTTTTGTGCACTCAGCTGTTGTGTTTTGCTTGCCCTTTCCCTCAGATCAATCCTCTGCAGAGTTGCTCCTTGTCTGCAGTTTGGACCTTGTCCAGTATGCAGTGAGTTTTTTTTCTTTGTTTTTTTTACTTTTACTAACATATAATGTATTATTTCTTTTCAGGGGTACAGGTCTGTGATTCATCAGTCTTACACAATATACCGTGCTCACAGTGTGTGGTGAGTTTTAATTAGGTGTGTTTTGGTCTGCTTGTTAGAAAAAGCTAGGTCCTATTTCCCCTAGAGCTGAAGCTTTGCAGCACTCCATGATCAGTAGACTTGGTGCATGCAGGGAGGTTGTGCTGGACTTTTGGGTGGCGGGGGGAGCCTGCTGTGCTGGTTCTCAGGCAGACTTGCCCTAGGAAAGATGCACCTGCAGGGCACATTGGGGTGGGGCTTGGTGTAAGCAGCTCCAGCCTCCACTGGGAGCGCTGTGTTGCTCACTGAAGCCTGTCCATGCTGCTGGGCAGGGGGAAAATGGCATCACCCTGCTCTCTTTTGCCTGCAGTGGGAAGTTGCCAGCCACTCTTCAGGAAACCCTCACAGAAGAGTGAACAATCTCCCCTTTTATGTCAGAACCCGTCTTCACCCCGTGTCTGAGCTGTCTGCCTGCCTGGTGGCACAGTGTTCCTGCATTTTATCTCAGGCGCATGACAGTGTTTCAGAACTCCAAATTTTAGGGACCTGGCATGGTGTAGACCCATGCTGATCTTCTGGGGGAGGGTCTTGCCACACTGTGGTTGGTGCTAATTTGTCCCAGAAAGCAGTTGCATGACCATGCAGGGGTTTGGAATTTATGGTAAAGCACAGACAAAAGCTCACTGCCAGGTTAGCTGCCTTCAGCAGGTGCCTCTGCTGCTATGCTAATTAATGGGGCCTAATTAATGGGGCTGTTCAATGGTGCCCACCTTCTCTTTTGTCCTCTGAGAGGCTGTGTCACCTCTCCCAAATGCACTAAGATGGGGAACTGTCTCTCCCAGTGTGACCCATGGGATCTTCAGACCATGTTGTCTGCTCCCAGGCCTCCGCCCTCCTCCACAGGAGCACTGCTAAGCCCACCAGGCATGAACTTGACAATGATGTGGATTTCTAAAACTTCAGACTTTGAGCTCCACTGCTTGTAATAACTTGTAATAATCAGCCCCTCTCCTTTTCCCAGTGAATAGTTTTGGGGAAGTGTTTTTCTTGTGCAATCCCTTGCACTCTGCTTTCTCTCTTTCTCTCTCTCCTCTCCATGATCAGGGATCTCTCCCCTCTGCAGCACCTGTGATTCTTTTCTCCCCCAAATCAACTCCCACAGCTCCTATCTTCGACAATGTGGCCTTTTTTCTCCCTCTAGATGTTCAGTTTATTCTCTCAGTCCACACATTGATTTCTTGGGTGTTCAGAATGATTTGATATTTATCTAGCTGTGTTTGAGGGAAGAGGCAAGCATAGGGTTCCCCTACTACTCTGCCATCCTAACCACCCCCCAACACACACAAAATTGTCTTATTTATTAAAAGGAGAGATAACTTTGAAATCCTCTTTGTTTCTATAGTCTGGGGTTAATAAGTGCTAGACTTTTTAAAAGATTTTATTTTATTTATTTGAGACACACACACAGAGAGAAAATGAGCGGGGAGAGAGGGGCAGAGGGAGAGGGAGAGGGTGAAGCAGACTCCCCACTGAGCAGGGAGCCCAACATGGGGCTCAATCCCAGGACCCTGGGATCATGACCTGAGCCAAAGGCAGACGCTTAACCAACTGAGCCACCCAGGCACCCCAATAAGTAGTAGACTTTTAATCATAAGCTTAATAAAATTGTCAGGGGCAATAATACTTCAAAGTCAGTTGAGTGTCACTCTTTTTTGTGTATGCATATGGCAAAATAATTTTTTTTTTATTTGAGAGAGTGAGAGAGAGAGAGAGCACAAGAGGGGGGAGTGGGAGAGGGAGAAGCAGACTCCCCGCCGAGCAGGGAGCCTGATGCAGGACTCGATCCTGGGACTCCAGGATCATGACCTGAGCCGAAGGCAGTCGCTTAACCAACTGAGCCACCCAGGCACCCCCAAAATACATTTTTTACATCTAAATATTCTTCTCTCTCCTCGAAGAGAGAATATAATTAGCTTTTGCAGTGACAATTGCATATTTGTCAGGAGTGAAATCCCTCTCATTTCTTTTCCTTTCCATTTCCTTTCCTTTTCTCTCTCTTGAGAAATTTTAAAGGTTAACTGATCAAGAAATCATTCAGTTCTTCTGTGTACATTTTAAGAATATCTAGTCTAGATAAACAGTTATTAAAATAGAAAGAAAATTATGGTGAGTGCTGTGAATTGTGTAAGACTGATGAATCACAGACCTGTACCCCTGAAACAAATAACACATTATATGTTAATAAAAAAAACAAAGGAAGGAAGAAAACAGAAGGACCGAGGTCCTCAAGAAGCCCATAAGGTGGGGGCTACTAGAGCTCCAGCAGAGGGATCTGGCTTGTGAGGTAAACTGGAGATGGGTATAGAGTTGAGGGAGATTCTAATTGAGGAAGCTTAAGATGAAATTTCTGTTCAGAAAGGGTGGGGAAGGCCTTGGGAGAGCTTTTAGGAGAGAAGTTAGAGATGAGAAACTGAAAATCCTGTCTCAGGGAGATGGAAAGAAGCCTGCTAGACACAGGGTTGTGAACCCCTGTTGAGTGACTGCTTCAGGTGAGGAAGTCTCTGGGAGAGCTGGTTTCAGAATTTAAATATAACTGTACTGTACATCTTTATGTACTGGTGCATCTTTATATAATATCTTTCTCTTATTCCCCAAGATTTTTTATTTTCCTTTGGAGAACCTGGACAAATTTGTCTCCACATTTATCTCTGTGGTGTCTCCACTCCTAGGTTAATTGTATTTTGGGTTTTGTATCTGTTGAATTTCATAAACGTCTTTCATTTTTCCAGGACACTCATTTCTCTCTCAGATATTGTGTAAATGTTCATTTTGTCAAATTGCAGCACCTAAAAACAAAAGATTTAAAGTGAAACTTTAAAAAAATAAATAAAATAGAAAGAAAATTATTAAAATACGGGGTTTATGAAAGGACACTGAAAAGCTTATTTCCATAATAACTTTTCTTACTATAGCAATGAGATCATAGGAAAGGCTTTCAAGATAAAAGGAGAGTTCTGTAGTAATTCAGATTTTTTAAAAATTAATTTACAATACCAAATTAATGTTAGCACACTATTTCAGTTTGTTAAGGACCAGGGCTAAATTTCTCTATTAAAATTTCCTAAATTCCCTACATAAGTTTATGAGTGAAATAACTTTCTACTTTTTTCATAACTTGTTTAAATACAAAATTATATGTGTAAAATAATAATCATCTACAAATGGCTGTTATAAGAATGAATATTATATTCACTAACATAACAAATGCTATAAGTATAATGAATGTTATGTTTTAAAGAATATCTTTACAAAGAATTAATTTTGTGAAATTCTTAAAATGCTTCAAATCATAAAGATTTTTTTTGAAAACATAGAATTGTATTTATTTTTTTGAATTGTATTTTTCTTTACTTTTTTAAAAATTTAAATTCAGTTAATTAACATATAATGTATTATTGGTTTTAGAGGTACAGGTCTGTGATTCATCAGTCTTATATAATACCCAGTGCTCATTACACCACATGCTCTCCTTAATGTCCATCACCCAGTTAACCCATCCTCCACCCCACCCCCAGCAACCCTCAGCTTGTTTCTTATGATTAAGAGTCACTTATGGTTTGTCTCCCTCTCTGGTTTCATCTTGTTTCATTTTTTCCTTCTTCCCCTATGATCCTCTGCCTTGTTTCTTAAATTCCACATATCAGTGAGATCATATGATAATTGCCTTTCTCTGATTGACTTATTTCACTTAGTATAATACCCTCCAGTTCTATCCACATTGTTGCAAATCACAAGATTTCATTTTTCTGATGGTTGAGTAATATTCCATTGTGTGTGTGTATATATATATATATACCACATCTTCTTTATCCATTCATCTGTCGATGGACATCTAGGCTCTTTCCACAGTTTGCCAAAAACATTGGGGTGCAGGTGCCCCTTCGGGTCACTACATTTGTATCTTTGGGGTAAATACCCAGTATGCAATTGCTGGGTTGTAGGGTAGCTCTATTTTCAACTTTTTGGGGAACCTCCATACTGTTTTCCAGAGTGACTGTACCAGCTTGCATTCCCACCAACAGTGTAGGAAGGTTCCCCTTCCTCCACATCCTTGCCAACATCTGTCCTTTCCTGACTTGTTAATTTTAGCCATTCTGACTGGTGTGGGGTGGTATCTCATTGTGGTCTTGATTTGTATTTCCCTGATGCTAAGTGATGTGGAGCATTTTTTTCATGTGTCTATTGGCCATTTGTATGTCTTCTTTGGAGAAATGCCTGTTCATGTCTTCTGCCCATTTCTTGACTAGTTTATTTGTTCTTTTGGTGTTGAGTTTAGTTCTCTATAGATTTTGGATACTAACCCTTCATCTCATATGTCATTTGCAAATATCTTCTCCCATTCTGTCAGTTGTCTTTTGGTTCTGAAGACTGTTTCCTTTGCTGTGCAAAAGCTTTTTATCTTGATGAAGTCCCAGTAGTTCATTTTTGCCTTTTTTTTCCCTTGCTTTGGACACATGTCTAGCAAGAAGTTGCTGTGGCTGGGGGCGCCTGGGTGGCTCAGTTGGTTAAGCGACTGCCTTCGGCTCAGGTCATGATGCTGGAGTCCCGGGATCGAGTCCCACATCGGGCTCCCTGCTCAGCAGGGAGTCCGCTTCTCTCTCTGACCCTCCCCCCTCTCATGCTCTCTCTCTATCTCATTCTCTCTCTCAAATAAATAAATAAAAAAAAAAAAAAAAAAAAAAAAAAAAAAAAAGAAGTTGCTGTGGCTGAGGTTGAAGAGGTTGCTGCCTGTGTTCTCCTCTAGGATTTTGATGGACTCCTGTCTCACATTAGGTCTTTCATCCATTTTGAGTCTATTTTTGTGTATGGTGTAGTGAAATGGTCCAGTTTCATTCTTCTGCATGTGGCTATCCAATTTTCCCAACACCATTTGTTGAAGAGACTTTTTTCCACTGGATGTTCTTTCCTGCTTTGTCAAAGATTACTTGACCATAGAGATGAAGGTCCATTTCTGGGTTCTCTATTCTGTTCCATTGATCTATATGTCTATTTTTGTGCCAGTACCATACTGTTTTGATCACTACAGCTTTGTAATATGGCTTGAAATCTGGAATTGTGATGCCTCCAACTTTGGTTTTCTTTTTCAACATTCCTTTGGCTATTCGGGGTCTTTTCTGGCTCCATACAAATTTTAGGATTGTTTGTTCCAACTCTGAAAAATGTTGATGGTATTTTGATAGGGACTGCAATGAATGTGTAGATTGCTTTGGGTAGCATAGGCATTTTAACAATATTTGTTCTTCCAATCCATGAGCATGGAACGTTTTTCCATTTCTTTGTGTCTTCCTCAATTTCCTTCATGAGTGTTCTATAGTTTTCTGAGTACTGATTCTTTGTCTCTTTGGTTAGGTTTATTCATAGGTATCTTAGGGTTTTGATGCAATTGTAAATGGGATCGACTCCTTAATTTCTCTTTCTCCTGTCTCATTGTTCATGTATAGTAATGCAACTGATTTCTGTGCATTGATTTTTATATCTTGCCACTTTGCTGAATTCCTGTATGAGTTCTAGCAATTTTGGGGTGGTCTCTTGGGTTTTCCACATAGAGTATCATGTCTTCTGCAAAGAGTGAGAGTTTGACTTCTTCTTTGCTGATTAGGATGCCTTTTATTTCTTTTTGTTGGCTGATTGCTGAGGCTAGGACTTCCAGTACTATGTTGAACAGCAGTGGTGATAGAGCACATCTCTGCTGTGTTCCTGACCTTAGGGGGAAAGCTCTCAGTTTTTCCCCATTGGGAAGATATTCACTCTAGGCTTTTCATATAAAGGATATCTTTTCAAGGAATTAATTTTATGAAATTCTTAAAATGCTTCAATTTATAAAGATTTAATGTGTTAACTAAATTGTAATTTTCAAATCTTTAACTTTAAGACTGTAGACCTATGTTAAATAATAAGTAATCTTTGAATGCCTGTATAGTTCCTAAAAAATAAAGATACAAAATATTGGTTACTAAACAGAATTTTAATATAATCTTATTTCTTAAAATCAATAGATGAACAAAATTTGCAAATGCTTTTGGATTATTTTATGTGTATGTTTGTTTTTGCTTCCTCAGAGTTGTTAAAATATTATGAAATAGTGCTCATGGAAAAAATAAATAGTTTTGTGCTTTTGACTCCATGGTTTTCTTTTTTATCTAGATAAAGAAAAAGTTGGTTACTTCAGTTACACCCAAAGACCCTCAGTTCATACCCACTAGAGCCCTAGCTATCCTGCCAGACCACCACCAGCATGGACCATTTCATGACAACACATGCTGTGCCCACTTTAGCTCCAGCCACACCACCAAGGCATCCCTTGTGTGGAGCCCCACAGGACCACTTGGGTTGTGCCTGCTTCCAGCAACATCTATCCAACCAGGGTGGCCCTGGTGTGGAATGGCCCAGAACCCCCAGCCTATGCCTACTATATCTCCTGATGGCTGCCCAAAGCCACCAGGCAATGCAGTCTATACAGGGAATTGTCCTACACAGGGCCATGCCTTCAAGACTAGAAGTAACTGTTTCACCTAATTCATAGAAACAAACACAGCAAGTCAAACAAAATGAGACAGAGTAATATGCTCCAAATGAAGTCCAAGACAAAACTTTAGGAAAAAAACTAAAAGAAACAAAGATAAGCAATCAAACTGATAAAAAGTTCAAAGTAATGGTCATAAAATGCACACTTAAGAGAAGAGGGGATAAATCATTGAGAACTTCAACAAAGAGATAGAAAATATAAAAAGGAATAAATCAGAGTTGAAGAACACAATAATAGAAATGAAAAAAACCCAACAGATTAGAAACAATATTAGGGAAACAACAGCAGATTAGAGGATGCAGAATGAATCAGCGATTTGGAAGACAGAGGAGTAAGAAGCACCTAAGGTGAACAGCAAAAAGAAAAAAACAATTAAAAATATGGATAGGTTAAGCAACTTTTCGGACAACATCAAGTGTATTAACATTCGCATTATAGGGGTCCCAGAAGAAGAATAAGAGAGGGAAAGGGGTAAAAACTTTATTTGAAGAATTAATAGCTGAAAAGTTCCCTAAGCTGGGGAAAGAAACAGATATCCAGGTTCAGAAATTACAGAAGAGCCCCAAACAAGATGAACCTACATCACGAAACATAATAAATAAAAAGACAGAGATTATAGACAAAGTGAGAATCTTAAAAGCAACAAAAGAAAAGTAAATATTTCCATATAAGAGAACCCCATAAAGGCTATCACTGATTTTTCAGCACAAACTGCACTTCAGAAGGAAGTGGCATGATATATTCAAAGTGCTGAAAGGAACAAAACCTACAGCAAAGAATACTCTACCTGACAAAGTTATTGTTCAGAGTTGAAGGACATAAAGAATTTCCCAGATCAACAAAAGTTATTAGTTTATCACCACTAACCGAACCTTACAAGAAATGTTACAGGGAGTTTTTAAGCCAAAAAGAAAAGGCCATAAATACAAATAAGAAAATTATGAAAGGAAAAAGTTTTATGGAAAAAAGAAAACATATATGAAAGGCAGTAGATTAAACATTTATAAAATCAGCATGGAGGTTAAACCATGAAAGTAGTAAATTCAGTTAGATCTACAAAAATTAATCAAAGGGTACAAAAAATAAAAAGATGAAAAATTATGACATCATATAGATAAGACATAGATGGAGGAGCAAAAATTCAGTGCTTTTAAAATGCATTCAAATTTAAATGACCATCAAATTAATATAGACTGTTATATACTTAGAATGTTATATATAAACCTGAAGGTAACTACAAACTAAAACCTATAATACATACACAAAAAAGTAAAGAGAAAAAGAATCCAAGCATAACACTAAAAAAATCATTAATTACAAGGGAAAGGAGCAAGGGAAGAAGAAAGAAACAGAAAAGAACTACAGAACAACCAGAAAACAATTAGCAAAATGGTAATAAGTACATGCATATCAATAATTACTTTAAATACAAATGTTCTAAAAACACCAATCAAAAGACATAGACTGACTGAATGAATAAAAACAAAAGACCCATCTATATGCTGCTCACAAGAGGCTTACTTGAGACTTAAGGACATAAAGAAACTGAAAGTAAAGGGATGAAAATATATATACCATGTAAATAGAAGCAAAAAAAAGGTGAGGTAGCTATACTTAGATAAAACAGACTTTAAAATGAAGACTATAACAAGAGACAAAGAAGGACATTGCATGATGATAAAAGGATCAATCCAATAAAAGAATATAACAATTGTAAATATCTATGCACCCAACATAGAAGCACCAAGATATATAAAGCAAATATTAATAAACATAAAGGGGGAAATTAAAAGTAATACAATAATATTAGGAAACTTGATATCAATGTATAGATCATCCAGATAGGATATCAATAAAGAAACAGTGGCTTTGAATGAGGATGATGGACTTAATGGAGACTTTAAAAATGGAAAAGATCAACAAAACTAAGAGCTGGCTCTTTGGAAAAAAAGTGTAAAATTGATAAAACTTTAGCCACAGTCATAAAGAAAAAAAGAGAAAGGACTCATGAAGATAAAATCAGGAATGAAAGAAAAGTTACAACTGATACCACAGATGTATAAAGGATTATAAGAACATACTACAAAAATTATATGCCAACAAATTTGACAACCTAGAAGAAATGGATAAATTTCAAGAAACATACAATCTTCCAAATTGAATCAGGAAGAAATAGAAAATCTGAACAGACTGATTACTAGTAATTGAACTGAATTGGTAATCAAAAAACTCCCAAAAAACAAATGTCCAGGATCAAATGGCTTCACAAGTAAATTCTACCAAATGCTCAAAGTAGAGTTAATATCTACTCTTCTCAAATTATTCCAAAAAAGAAGAAGAAGACGAAGATGAAGGAGAAGGAGGAGGAGGAGGAGAAGAAGAAGAAGGCAGGAAGGAATGCTTTCAAAATCTGTTCTATGAGGCCAGCATTACCCTAACACCAAAGCCAGGCAGACACTACAAAGAAAAGGAAATTGCAGACCAATATTCCTGATGAACATAGAGGCAAAAACTTCAACAAATACTAGCAAACTGAATTCAAACATACATTAGAAGAATAATTCACCACAATCAAGTGGGATTTATTCCAGTAATGCAAGGTGAATATATATACAAATTAATCATTGTGATAAACCATATTAACAAAATAGAGAATAAAAATACATATGATCATTTCAAAAGATGTAGAAAAAGAATTTGACAAAATTAAACATCTATTTGTAATAAAGTCTCTCAACAAAACACATATAGAAGAAACATACTTCAACATAATAAAGCCACATATGACAAACCCACAACTAACATCATAATAGTTAAAAGCTAAATTTTTTCTTTAAGATCAAGAACAGGACAAAGATGTCCATTCTCAGCACTTTTATTCAACATAGTACTGAAATTCCTAGTCATAGCAATCAGACAAGAAAAAGAAGTGAGAGACATCCAAATTAGCAAAGCAGAAGTAAAACTTTTACTATTTGAAGATGACATGATACTATATATAGAAAACTCCAAAGACTCTACCAAAAAAATGTATTAGAACTAATAAATGAAGTCAGTAAAATTGTAAGGTACAAAATCAATGTACAGAAATCTGTTTCATTTCTACACGCTACCAATGAAATAGCAGAAAGGGAAATTAATAAAAAAAGAATCCCATCTATAAGTGTATCAGAAAGAATAAAATATTTAGGAATATATTTAACTAAAGATGTAAAAGACTTACACTTGAAAAACTATGGAATACTGATGAAAGAAATTAGAGATAACACAAATATTGGAAAGATATACCATTCTCATGGATTGGAATAATTATATTGTTAAAATGCCCATACCATCCAAGTAATCTACAGATTAAATTCAATCCCTATCAAAACTCTAATAGAAGTTTTCATAGAACCAGCACAAAAAATCCTAAAACTTGCATGGAACCACAAAAGACCTTGAATAGCCAAGGCAATTTTGAGAAAGAAGAAGAAAGATGGAGGAATCACAAAGCTGTAATAATCACAACAGTATGGTACTGGCAAAAAAAAAAGAGACATATAGATCAATGGAACAAAATTGAAAGCCCAGAAATAAACCCACACTTATATGAACAATTAATCTATGACAAAAGAGGCAAGAATATACAATGGGAAAAAGTCTCTTCAACAAATGGTGCTGGGAAAACTGGATAGCTATGTGCAAAAGAGTAACATTCTGACACCATACACAAAAACAAACTTAAAATGGATTAAAGACCTAAATATAAGACCTGAAACCATAAAACTCCCAGAAGGAAACATGGGCAGTAATCTTTTTGATATCAACCTTAGCAACATTTTTCTAGATATGTCTTCGAAGGCAAAAGAAACAAAAGCAAAAGTAACCTATTGGGACTACATCAAAATAAAAAGTACAGCAAAAGAAACCATTGACAAAATGGAAAGGCAACCTACTGAATGGGAGAAGATGTTTCCAAACGACATAGCCAGTAAAGGGTTAATTTCTAAAATAGGTAAAGTACTTATACAACTCAACACCAAAACAATAATCTGATTAAAAATGGACAGAGGACATGAATAGACATTTTGCTGAAGACATACAGGTAGCCAACAGACACATGAAAATATGCTCAACATCACTAATTGTCAGGGAAATGCAATCAAAACTACAATAAGATATCGCCTTACACCTGTCAAAATGGCTAGAATCAAAAAGACAAGAAGCAACAAGTGTTAGTGAGGATGTAGAGAAAAAGGAACCCTTATGCACTTGGTGAGAATGTAAACTGCTTTAGCCACGGTGGAAAACATCATGCAGGTTCCTTAAAAATTAAAAATAAAAACACCATATGATCCAGTAATTCCACTCCTGGGTATTTACCCAAAGAAATGAAAACACCAATTCAGGAAAATATATGCATCCCTATGTTTATTGCAGCATTATGTACAATACCCAAGATATGGAAATAACCCAAGTGCCCATTGATGGATAATGGACAAAGATGTGGATATAGATATAGATATAGATGATATAGATATAGATATATGAAGGAATATTAATTAGCCATAAAAAGGAGTTCTTGCCATTTATGACAATATGAGTGGACATAGAGGGTATTATACTAAGTGAAATAAGTGAGACTGAGAAAAACAAATAACATATGATTTCACTTATATGTATAATCTAAAAAACAAGGAAACAAAACTCTTAAATACAGAGAACAAACCAGTGGTTGCCAGAAGGCAGGTGAGTGGGGAGATGGGTGAAATAGATAAAGGGAATTAAGAGGTACAGCTTACAGTTACAGAATAAATAAGTCACAGAGTTGAAAAGTACAGCATAGGAAATATAGTCAATAATACTGTAATAACATTGTGCAGTGAGAGACAGAGACTACACTTATCATAGTGAGCAATGAGTAATGTACAGAATCAATTTGTTGTACACTTGAAACTAATATAACATTGTATGTTATTTATACTTCAATAAAAATGATGTATGCACCCCTATGTATATTGCAGATTTATTTACAATAGCCAAGATATAGAAGCAACTTAAGTGTTCATTGATAGATGAACGGTTAAACAAGATGTGGTATATTACTCAGCCATAAAAAAAGAATAAAATGTCATTTTTTATGACAACATGGATGGACCTAGAAGGTATTTTGCTAAGTACAGTAAGCCAGACAGAGAAAGAAAAATACCATGTGACATCACTGATATGTGGAATCTAAAAAACTAAACAAGCAAACAAATAAAAACAACAATGAAGAAGAACATACTCATAAATATAGAAAAGGAACTATTGGTTGCCAGAGGGGATGGGTGTGGGGTAAATGCAAAATAGGTAAAAGTAATTAAGAGGTATAAACTACCAGTTTTAAATTAAGTAAGTCAAGGGACACCTGGGTAGCTCAGTTGGTTAAGCATCTGACTTTTGATTTTGGCTCAGGTCATGATCTCAGAGTCATGAGATTGAGCCCTGTGTGGGGCTCTGTGCTCAGCAGGGAGTTTGTTTCTCTCTCTCTCTCAAATAAATAAATAAATCTTAAAAAATAATAAGTTGTAAGGATGAAGAGTAAGTATAGGGAATATAGTCAATAATATTTATAAAATAATGTATGGTGTGCATTTCATAATGGATATAATTGTTAAATCATTATGTTGTACACCTGAAACTAATATAATATAATATGTCAATTATACTTCAATTAAAAAGAAAACTGAAATCATATCAAGTATCTTTTCTAACCATAATGCTATGAAATTAAAAATCAATTATAAGAAAAAAGACTGGGAAAAACACAAATACATAATATTATTTTTTTCAACTAACATCTTTAAAAAAATTTTTTAATTTAAATTCAATTTTATTACATACAGTGTATTATTACTTTCAGGGGTAGAATTTAGTGATTCATCAGTAGCATATAACACCCAGTGCTCATTTCATCAAGTGCCCTCCTTAATGTCCATCACCCAATTACCACTTCCCCCCACCCATGTCCCCTCCAGCAACCCTCAGTTTGTTTCCTAGTTAAGAGTCTCTTACGGTTTGCCTCCCTATTTTATCTTTTTAAATTTTTCCTTCCCTTCCCCTATGTTCATCAGTTTTGCTTCTTAAATTCCACATATGTGTGAAATCATATATTTGTCTTTCTCTGACTCACTTATTTCACTTAGCATAATACCCTCTAGTCTCATTCATGTTGTCGTAATTGGCAAGATTTCATTCTTTTTGATGGGTGAGTAATATTCCATTATAGCACCTCTTCTTTATCCATTGATCTATCAATGGACATCTGGGCCCTTTCCATATTTTGGCTAGGTAGACATTACTGCTATAAACATTGGGGTGCATGTGCCCCTTCCAATCACTATGTTTGTATCCTTTAGATAAATACCTAGTAGTGCAATTGCTGGCTTGTAGGGCAGCTCTATTTTCAACTTTTTGAGGAACCTCCATACTGTTTTCATGAGTGGCTGCACTAGTTTGCATTCCCACCAACAGTGTAAGAGTGTTCCTCTTTTTCCGTATCCTCAGCAACATCTGTTGCTCCCTGAGTTGTTAATTGTAGCCATTCTGACTGATGTGAGTTGGTATTTCATTGTAGTTCTGATTTGGATTTCTCTGATGCCGAGTGATATTGAGAATTTTTTCATGTGTCTGTTGGCCATTTGTACGTCTTCTTTGGGGAAATGTCTGTTCATGTCTTCTGTCCATTTTTTGACTGCGTTGTTTGTTTTTTGAATGTTGAGTTTGATTAAGTTCTTTATAGATTTGGATACTAGCCCTTTATCTGTTACATCATTTGCAAATATCTTCTTCCATTCTGTCGGTTGTCTTTTGGTTTTGTTGACTGTTTCCTTTGCTATGCAAAGGCTTTTTATCTTGATGAAGTCCCAGTAGTTCATTTTTGCTTTTGTTTCCTTTGCCTTTGAAGACTTGTCTAGCTAGAAGTTGCTATGGGTGAGGTGAAAGAGGTTTTTGTTTTTGTTTTTTGTTTTTTTTTTTTGAGGTGAAAGAGTTTGCTGCCTGTGTTCTCCTCTAGGATTTTGATGGTTTCCTGTCTCATATCTAGGTTTTTCATCCATTTTGAATTTATTTTTGTGTATGATGTAAGAAAGTGGTCCAGTTCATTCTTCTGCATGTGGCTGTCCAATTTTCCCAACACCATTTGTTGAAGAGACTGTCTTTTTCCCATTGGATATTCTTTCCTGCTTTGTCAAAGATTACTTGACCATAGAGATGAAGGTCCATTTCTGGGTTCTCTATTCTGTTCCATTGATCTACGTGTCTTTTTTTTTTTTTTTTGCATCAGTACCATACTGTCTTGATTTTTACAGCTTTGTATTACAGCTTGCAGTCCAGAATTGTGATGCCTCCAGCTTTGATTTTCTTTTTCAACATTCCTTTGGCTATTTGGGGTCTTTTCGGATTCCATACAAATTTTAGGAGTGTTTGTTCTACCTCTGTGGAAAGTGCTGGTGGTATTTCTACAGGGATTTCATTAAAAGTGTAGATTGCTTTGGGTGGTATAGACATTTTAACAATGTTTGTCACTCCAATCCATGAGCATGGAATGCTTTTCCATTTCTTTGTGTCCTCTTCATTTTCTTTCATAAATGTTCTATAGTTTTCAGGATACAGATCTTTTACCTCTTCAGTTAGGTTTATTACTAGGTATCTTATTGTTTTTGGTACAATTGCAAATGGGATCAATGCCTTGATTTGTTTTTCTGTTGCTTCATTATTGGTGTATAGAAATACAACAGATTTCTGCATATTGATTTTATATCCTGCAACTTTGCTAAATTCATATATTAGTTCTAGCAATTTTTTGGTGGAGTCCTTTGGGTTTTCTACATAGAATAAAAGATAAAGAATCTTAAAAGAAGCAAGAAAGATACAAAAAGATACCTAAAAGGAAAACCCTATAAGGCCTGTCAGCTGATTTTTCAGCAGAAACTTTGCAAACCACATGGACTGGCATGATATATTCAAAGTGCTGAAAGGAAAAAAGCTAAAACCAAGAATACTCCACCCAGCAAGGTTATAATCCAGTCTGAAGGAGAGATAACAAGTTTTCAAGACAAACAAAAGATAAAGAAGTTTATCACCACTGAACCATCTTTACAAGAAATGTTAATGTGACTTCTTTAAGTGGAAAAGAAATGCCATAATTAACCATAAGAAAAATATGAATGAAAAGATGTAAAATATGACAACGTATTCTTAAAACATGGAGAAGGGAGTAAAAAAGGGATAGAAAGGGAAAAGAAAAAGGAAGATTTTTGTGTTTGAACTTAAATGGCCATCAAATTAATAGAGACTGCTATTTATTTAGGATGTTATATAAGAACATCATGATAACCACAAACCTAAAATCTACAATAGATACACATAAAAAAGAGAAAGAAAGGCAAACAAAACACTACAGATACCCATCAAACATAGAAAAACAAGAGAAGAATAAAGGAACTAAGAAGACTAGAAAAACAACCAGAAAACAAATTTTTTAAATGGCAATAAGTACATACCTATCAATAATTTCTTTAAATGTAAATGTCCTCAATGTTTCAATCAAAAGACATAGAGTGGTGGAATGGATAAAAGAACAAGACCCATCTATACATTGACTACAAGAGACTCACCTAAGACCTATATACAGACTGAAAGTGATGGGATGGATTAATCATGCAGTAGAATTGGATTTAAAAAAGTCAGGATAGCAATACTTATATCAGAAAATTCAACTTTAAAACAAAGACTAACAAGAGACAAAGAAGGGCATTACATAGTGATAAAAGTATCAATACAATAAGAGGATATAACATTTGTAAATATCTAGGCACCCAACACTGGAGCACCTACATACATAAAACAAATGTTAATGTACAGAAAGAGAGAAATTAATGGTAATACAATAATAGTATGGGATTTTAACTACACTTACATCAATGGATATACCATCCAGACAAAATCAATAAGGAAACTATGTCTGAATGACATATTGGACTAGATGGACATAATGGATATATACAGAATACTCCATCCAAAATTACAGAATACACATTCTTTACAAGTGCACATAGAACATTCTCCAGAATACATTTTAAAATTTTTATTTATTTATTTGTTTGTTTATTTATTTATTTATTTGAGAGAGAGCGAGCATGAGCAGGGGGAGGAGTAGAGGTGGAGGGATATGGAGGGGAATGAATTTTGAGCAGACTACACTGGGTGCAGAGCCTGATGTGGGGATCGATCTCATGACCCTGAGATTAGGACCTGAGCCGAAACGAAGAGTCAGACGCCCAACCAACTGAGTCACCCAGGCACACCCATTCTCCAGAACAGATCACATAATAGGCCATAAATAAGCCTCAATAAATTTAAGAAGACTGAAATAATACCATGGATCTTTGCCAACCACAATGGTATAAAAGTAGAAAAAAATCACAAGGAAAAAAATCCCCACAAACACATGGAGACTAAACATGGTGATACTAAACAACAAATGGGTCAATGCATCAATTAAAGAAGGAATTTAAAAAATACATGGAGACAAATTAAAAATAAAATACGTTTGTCCAAAATCTCTGGGACACAGCAAAAGCAGTTGTAAGAGGGAATTATATAGTGATACAGGCCTACCATAATAAAACAAGAAAAACCTCAAACAAACAATCTAACTTGACTAGAAAAAGAAGAACAAACAAAGCTGGAGGTGAGTAGAAGAAGGAAATAATAAAGATCAGAGCAGAAATAAATGATATTAAGACAAAAAAAAATCAACCATGAGCTGGTTCTTTGAAAAGAAAAAAAATAGACAAACTCTTATCCAAATACATCAAGAAAAAAAGAGAAAGGACCCAAATAAATAAAATAAAAAATGAAGGAGGAGAAGTAACAAGTGACACCACAGAAATACAAAGGAATATAAGAGACTACTATGAGTAATTATATGCCAATAAACTGGATAACTTATAAGAAGTGGATAAATTCCTAGAAACATACAATCTTCCAAAACTGCACTAGGAAGAAATAGAAAATATGAGCAGACATATCACAAGAAATGAAATTGAATTGGTAATGAAAAAACTACCAAAAAATGGAAGTCTAGGACCAGATGGATTCACAAGTGAATTTTACTGGACATTGAAAGAAGAGATATTACCTATTATCATTAAACTATTCCAAAAATTAGAAGAAGAAGAAATGTTTCCAAATACATTCTGCTAGTTCAGCATTACCCTCCTATGAAAACCAGACAAAGACATCACATAAAAAGAAAATTACAGATCAGTAACCCTGATGAACACAGATGCAATAATCATCAACAAAATATTATCAAACCATATACACCAATACATTAAAAGATCATTCACCATGATCAGGTGGAGTTTATTTCCAGGATGTAAGGATGATTCAATATTTGCAAATCAATCAACGTGATACACTACATTAACAAAACAAAGGATAAAAATCATATGATCTTCTCAATAGGTGCAGAAAAAGCATTTGACAAAATACAGCATTCATTCATGATAAAAAAATCCTCAGCAAAGTAGGTTTACAGGGACTATACATCAACATAATAAAGGCCATATATGACAGATGCACAGCAAACATCATACTCAATAGGGAAAAACAGAGCTTTTCTTCTAAGGTAAGGAACAAGACAAGGATGTCCACTCTTCACTATTTTTATTCAACATAGTACTGGAAGTCGTAGCCACAGCAATCAGACTAGTAGAAAGAATAAAAGGCATCTACATTGGTAAGGAAGAACTGAAACTTTTACTATTGGCACATGACATGATTCTCTATATAGAAAAACCCTGTAGGCCCCACCAAAAACTGTAAAAGTAATAAATGAATTCAGTAAGGTCACAGGATATAAAATCAATGCACAGAAATCCACTCAATCCACCCATTTCTATACACTAATAATGAAGCAACAGAAAGAGAAATTAAGAAAGCAATTCCATTTACAATTATGGCAAAAATAATAAAATACCTAGGAATAAACTTAATCAAGGTGCTGAAATACTTGTACTCTGAAAACTATAAAACATTGATGAAAGGAATTGAGGTGACACAAACAAATGGAAAGATATTTCATGCCCCCCCCAAAAGAAAGATATTCCATGTTCATGGATTGGAAGGAAAATATTGTTAAAATATCCATACTACCCAAATCAATCTATAGATTTAATTCAATCCCTACCAAAAAATACCAACATCATTTTTTAAATTATTATGTTATGTTAATCACCATACATTACATCATTCGTTTTTGATGTAGTGTTCCGTGATTCATTGTTTGCGTATATACATCATTTTTCACAAAGCTAAAATAAAGTATCCTAAAATTTGTATCGAACCACAGAAGATCAAGAACAGCCAAAACAAACTTGAAAAAGAAAAACAACTCTGGAGGTATCACAATTCCAGACTTCAAGTTATCCTACTAAGCTGTAGTAATACAGACAGTATGGTACTTGCACAAAATAGACACATAGAACAGTAGAACAGAATAGAAAACCCTGAAACAAACCCACCTGAAACCATAAAAATCCTAGAAGAGAGCACGGGCAGTAATTTCTCTGACATTGGGCATAGCAACATTTTTCTCGATATGTCTCCTGAGGCAGCGGAAATAAAAGCAAAAATAAACTATTGGGACTGCAGCAAAATAAAAAGCTTCTGCACAGCAAAGGAAACAATCAACAAAACTAAAAGACAACCTACTGAATGGGAAGAAGATATTTGCAAATGACATATCTGATAAAGGGTTAGTATCCAAAATCTATAAAGAACTTATATAACTGAACACCCAAAAAACAAATAATCCAATTAAAAATGGGCAGAAGACATGAACATACGTTTCTGCAGACATCCAGATGGCCAAAAGACACGTGAAAAGATGTTCATCATCATTTACCATCAAGGAAATGCAAATCAAAACTACAGTGAGATATCATATCACACCTGTCAGAATGGCTAAAATAAAAAACTCAAGAAACAACAGGTGTTGGTGAAGATGTGGAGAAAAAGGAACACTCGTGAACTGTTGGTGGGAATGCAAACTGGTGCAGCCATTGTGGAAAACTGTATGGAGGTTCCCCAAAGAGTTAAAAGTAGAACTACCTCATGATGTAGCAATAGCACTACTGGGTTATTTATCTGAAGAATACAAGAACACTAATTCAAAGGGATACATGCACCCCTATGTTTATAGCAGCATTATTTACAGTTACCAAATTGCTATTTACAATAGCCAAATTACAATAGCTGAATATTATTCAGCTATAAAAAAGAATGAAATATTGTCATTTGCAAGGATGTGGATGGAGCTAGAGAGTATTATGCTAAGCAAAATAAGTCAGTCAGAGAAGGACAAATACCATATGATTTCACTCATATGTAGAACTTGAGAAACAAAACAAATGATGAAAGGGAAAAAACAAGAGACAGACAAATGAAGAAACAGACTCTTAATTATAGAGAACAAACTGATGCTTACCAGAGGGTGGGGGGTGGGGGAATGGATTAAATAGGTAATGGGGTTTAAGGAGTGCACTTGTAATGAGCACCAGGTGATGTATGGAATTGTGGAACCACTATATTGTATACCTGATAATAATATAACACTGTATGGTTAACTAACTGGAATTAAAATAAAAATAAACACAAGAAACAACAAATGTTGGCGAGGATGTGAAGAAAAAAGAACTTGTGCACTGTTGGTGGGAGTACAAACTGGTGCATCTGCTGTAGAAAACAGTATGGAGTTTCCTCAAAAAATTAAAAATAGAACTACCCTATGATCCAGTAATTGCACTACTGGGTATTTAACCCATGAATACAAAACACAAAACACAAAACATAAAAGAATATATGCGCTTCTGTGTTTATTGCAGCATTAATTACAATAGCCAAATTATTGAAGCATTCCAGCAAATGGATAAAGAAGATGTGAGATTGTGTGTGTGTATATATATATATATATATATATATATATATATACACACGTGCACACACACACACTGGATTATTATTTGGCCATAAAAAGAATGAAATCTTGCCATTTGCAACTATATGGATGAAGCTAGAAAGTATGATGCTAAACAAAATAAGTCAGAAAAAAAACAAATACCCTGTGATTTCACTCACATGTGGAATTTGAGATATTCACGTTTTTAAATTGCAAAAGGTTGTCAGAATATATTGCTAGAAGTCCAGAATAGTGAGTATGGTCCCATCTTTTTCATTCACACTTAGAGTGTAAAATATACCATATGTCACATTCACAGTCACAACTCCTTTATTTTTCATTTAGCAAAAACTAGAACTACTTCAGAGACCAGTAGAATATAAATGGCTGAGACCAAGAGTGTAGCTCAATGTGACTTGGGAGTAGATTTCATGAATGGAAGTGCTGGGAGATAAAAATGAAGATGGAAATCCAGGTAGGGACCAATTTGTGAAGGACTTGAAATCTGTGGAATTAGATTAGGATGTTATTTCAGAGGTAAAATGCTACCATTCAATGTTGGTTTTTTGTTACTAGATGGAGGGTTAGTAGAAGTTTCACATCATGACAAAATGTGAGTTGGGTTTCAGGAAAGTATATATCTGTTTTCTTTTGTGACTGGAGAATAAAAATCCTCTCTGAATCTACACCTTGGCAGCACCTGCCTGGACAAAGAACATGGTGCTCTCCTGGGGGAATGGAAAGACCAGACTGGGGGATCCTATCAGATCTGGTCTCAGTTACACCTTTTTTTGCAGCTCAAAGTTGGTGCTGCTTTCCACAAGATTCTCCTAAGATACAATCAGCACACAAACCACACACATTTATCTTGTAAAACATGCATATTCATTTGTATAAACATTGTTCTCTGTAGCCCAGTTTGGCAAAATCCATGGTCCTGAACTGCCTGGTTTGCTACTGTAAGAGAGCATCTGAAATGTAGAAAATGTCAGAGGTAAGTGGCCTCCACATGTGAAGGTAGTGCTCTCTGAAGAAATTCCTGGGCACAGGCTAACTAAATGTAACGGTATTTATTACCATCAAGAACTTAAGGAAGGATTTCAATTGTGACTGCAGATGGCAACTTTATGTAATTTTTTTCTCCTTTCCCAATATTTAACCACATAACTTGATGGCTGAGAGCTAGGATTTAGCCCAATTATTTTGGTAGCACTCCCTGAAAATAAAGCAGCTGACCCCTCTTCCTGGTCAAAGTGCTTTGATGATGCTTCCTCAAACACATGACCAACCTCTAAATAACCAGGCCCTATTCTGGTGTTGCCATTCCCACCTTGTGGGGCCCCAACCAATTCTGTTATACTGCTAAATTAGAAAACAGGAAATCCAATTATTCCTGGCTCACCATCTGCATCCTCATTTCCCACCCATCCTAGTACACTTTGGCTCTAGCCACTTTGGGTAACCAGCTGTAATGCAAACTTATTTTGTACTTTCACATCTCTGGGTCTTTTCTGATGCTGATCCTTCAGCCTAGAATTCCCTTATAGATCCTTTCCATCCTATCCATCACTTAGAGCTCAATTCCTCCTTGAGGCATGTGCCCCCATTCCAAGATATCTCAAACTAAGCTGTAATTAATTGCTTACTTCCTTTGTGTTTATATCATATGTTAATTGACCCTACATTAGAGAAACTATTTCTGTCTACTTTATATGAGTTATTTTAAATGAATAGGGTTAAACAAACTCTTTGAATGGCAGATGGCGTCAGAGAAAGTACTTACGCTTGAGACTCTGACAGACTTGGGTTCAAGTCCTGTTCTCTTTCATTTGTTGCTGCCTGATTTTGAACAAGTAAATTCATTTCTCTGACCCAGTTTTTTCATCTGTAAAATGAAGAACATTAAGAGTAGCTACCTCATAGCTAGCATTAAGTGTTTTAATATGGGGCAAGTGGAAATACCAGAAACTGCCTGGTACATAGTAAATGCTTCATAAGGGTTAGTTCTCATTATTATCACCATTGTTTGAACCTACCCCAGAATGTAAACTCCACACAGGAAAAGATAATCATATGTTTGTCCTCTGATGTGCCCCTAGTACCCAGCACTGTGCCTGGCGTTTAGTATGTACTCAAAAAATGTCTGCTGAGTGTGTGGATAAATTAATGAATTTGTAAAATAATTCTCATTGTTAGCATCCTCCTCTTCCTCTTTGACTCTTCTATTATCTATTAACGTGGTGCTTTATACATCACACAAAAACTATCAAGTAGAGGGTCACTGAACATCTCCCATCCCTTGTGCATTTTGCTTTACCTCCGTTTTTTGCCCCCTTTTTTGAATTCTCTGCTCTAACAAGTTTGAATTCAGCACTAACCACTTCAGCCTAGCCCTGCTGGCAGAGGTAGTGCGCAGGAGTGGGGGGCTGGAAGTGGGGCGTGGCCACCATGTCGCAGAACCAGACTGCGCCTGCGTAGGCTGCGGCAAAGCTAAGCACTGAGAGGCTAGCGGTCATTGCTCACCGGTGTTTGGGTAGAAAGATCACTCCTCTCACCAGCTCTCACTCCTGATCCCGGGTCTCTGGCTTAGGACTTGCGCCGAGGCGCCGATATTCCTACCATCCTCTCTCTGACAGATTGCTGACCTCCCGGTTCCTGCTCCTGACTCCTGGAACCATGTCTCTGGTAAGCCAGAATGCGCGCCGCGGAAGCACAGAGACCACTGCAGATTACAGCGACGGCCAGGGTGAGATGCAGGCTAGTAACGCCTCCGGGCCCCTGATCTCCATGCTAGTTCCCCAGGCCCTCCAGGGCCCTCATGCGCCAATCAACCCCCAGGGTGCCAGCGTTTCCCAGGCTGCGCAGGACCCGAACGACCTCGAGGTCCTAATCGAAGAGCAGTCCCAACGTTTGGGGGCGCTCAGGGTCCACGACCCTCTGGAAGACAGGTCGATTGCTTTGGTGAATTTCATGCGAATGAAAAGCCAAACCGAGGGTTCTATCCAGCAGGCAGAGATGCTGGAGTTTCTCAGAGAATACTCAGATCAGTTCCCTGAGATCCTCAGACGAGCCTCAGCCCACCTGGATCAGGTCTTTGGGTTGAACCTGAGGGTTCTTGATCCCCAGGCTGACATTTACAACCTAATCAGCAAACGGGGTTTCCAGACCACTGATCGGATAGCAGAATCCCTGGATGTGCCAAAGGCAGGTCTCCTGGCCTTGGTCCTAGGCCACATTCTCCTGAATGGTAACCGGGCAAGAGAGGCATCCATTTGGGACCTGCTGTTAAAGGTTGATTTGTTGGGTGATCCCCAGAGGATCAACAACCTTTTTGGGAACACAAGGAACCTGCTCATTACTGACTTTGTGCGCATGCGGTTCTTGGAGTACTGGCCAGTGTATGGCACTAATCCCCTCGAATTTGAGTTCTTGTGGGGCTCTAGAGCCCATAGGGAAATCACAAAGATGGAAGCCCTGAAGTTTGTGGCAGAGGCCCATGATGAAGAACCCTGGAGCTGGCCAGAAGAATATAACAAGGCCCTGGAAGCTGACAAAGCCAAAGAAAGAAGACAGGCTGCTGGCTTGGAATTCTGGTCAGAGGACACTATGAATGATAAGGCCAATGATTTGGTCCAGTTGGCCATTAATGTCACTGAGGAGTTGCTGCCTATACATCAGGATGAGCTACTGGCTCACACTGGCAAAGAATTTGAGGAAGTGTTCCCAAATATCCTCAGTCGAGCTACTCTAATCCTTGATCTGTTCTATGGGTTCTCTCTGATTGAGGTTGATACCAGTGAGCACATCTACCTCCTTGTCCAGCAACCGGAATCAGAAGAAGAGCAAATGATGCTAGACAGCCTGGGGAGACCCACTCAAGAATATGTGATGCCGATTTTGGGTTTGATCTTCCTGATGGGCAACCGTGTCAAAGAGGCCAACATCTGGAACATGCTTCGAAGATTTGGTGTGGATGTAGGAAGAAAGCATGCCATCACCTGCAAGCTTATGAGACAGCGCTACTTGGAATGCAGGCCACTGTCCTACTCTAACCCAGTTGAGTATGAGCTTCTGTGGGGTCCTCGAGCTCACCTGGAAACCACCAAAATGAAAGCCTTGGAGTATATGGCCAGGCTCTATAGAAAGCGACCACAGGACTGGCCAGAGCAATATAGGGAGGCTGTTGAAGATGAGGAAGCCAGAGCCAGATCTGAGGCAACTGCCATGTTCTTCTTTGGCCCCATGTGAAGTCTAGGGAAATGTATCACTTTAGTTGTATGGCATCAGTTAAAGGGTTCCTGGGGAAATGGGCACTGGGGCCCCCAATCAGAAGTCAGTCGGGGCTGGGGTGGAAAGTACACATTGTGCTTGCTATTTGTGTTCTATTCCTAATAGTATTTCCTCCCTTATAATGTACCCTTGAATTAGGTTTGTGATCAATGTTTATAAATGAAATTGCTCATTTGCCATCCCTGTCTTATTTTAATATAAAAACTCAGAGTGTTGTGTAAAATGTATTGGTAATACTTACATCTTTCTATGATGTGGAGAATATAAAGTTGTTCTTTAACTGTTTGAAATAATTAGTAAAATGGTGTGGTGCAAAAGTTAAGTAAAAATAGCAACAACACACACAACAAAAACAAACACAAAATCACTTATCTGTGGATGCCTTCTTTGTGTCTATTCTTGTGTAAGGAAAAAAAAAAAGCTGGCATTTACCTGTATTTGCTTTGCTCTTCCAAAATGTAGTGAAAAATAAAAGTATAATGAATTAGACCCCATGCTTAAGCACTCTTTTATTCAATAAATATTTATTAAGCACCTGCCATGCTCTGTGCTGGGAATATAAAGGTAAAGAAGATCCAGTTGAACCCTGGGCTTAAGGGGGAGGGGCCATGGAAGTAACCCAGAAATTGTTCTATGGCTGCTGCAAGATGTATAATAAGGATAAGCTTATGAGTGCTAGGAGAGGCCACAGGGGTAACTTCCAGCTAAACTGGTGCTGGGATGGGACGGTGGAGAAGGTAATGGGGCACAAGAAGGGCTAGGGGAGGGGCAGGGGGTGTCAAGCAAAGGATTAGTGGGGGAGTGGACGAGGTGGTGGTAGGGAATAATGAGGTGGTATGGAGGGCTGAGGACAAGTTGTCTTTTAGTGACTTCTAAGACCTGAGGTTGGGGTGGGGGAGGGAGGGATTGTTTATGAAGTCAGGAGCAATATGTAAAACACCTTTGGCGGGATTCACAGACACTGTTCAGTTCAAAGGGAAAGTGGGAGAGGGAAGCCTGTGGCAGAGATAAGGAAGACTCATATGCTCGAGAGCGGGCCTTGGTAATCAATAATGGTTCTCCTGAAGGTAGCTGGTCTTGGATCTTTGGTCAGACTGAACAATCTACCTGGAGCTCTGCCCAGCAACCTTTGCCCAGTGCAGTTTATTTCTGCACCTAAGCTGTTAAGGTGAGTGAGTATTTTGGCTCTCTTGATCCTGATCCTTCACGCAGCTTCTAACCCTGCTCACGGCTCTCCCTAAGGTTTCCCTAGAAAGCCTGCAAATAACAATTTCTATAAGGGAGCCCTGGCTCAGTAGTGGATGCTATAGGGAAAGTCACCTATGACGCAGGGGTGGGGGAGATCCTACCATTGGTGTTGGTTTTATGTTTCCTCACCCCCTGGCACCCATAAGTGTTCTGTCCTTTCATCCATTTAATCACTAAGGGTTACCCCCAAACTGCCACCTCCTAACAAATGAGAGAAGATTCTCCTCACATTTTGGTCAGCCTCAGGAAGAGAATGACACAACCGTTTTGCCGGGGGAGGGGATAAGAAGAAGGGAGATACACCGTTTTTGGTCCCAAATCCCGCTGCCTGCAGAAGTCAAATTAGAGCTGCCTGCTTGAGAAAGCCATTGCGCATGCGCACTCCGCGGTTGCCCGGGAGATACAACCCCCACCTTGTCTCAGTGATCTCCCCTATCATAGCATTCCGGGAAAAACCGAACACTAAGGGCAGGATTTCCAGTAATGAGAAAATGCGTAGCTAGAGAGCCTGAGCTAAAGGGGTTCTGGAAAATGGGATGGGGGGTGGAGTTGTGAGGCAAGAGAGTATCTAACTCAAAATCTGGGATCTTGAAGTAGGGTCCTGCCGACGTGCTGAGAGCCTCTCTTTCTTTAGCCTCCTTGAACCCTTAATCTGTACATGCTTGTGGGGCGGGGGAGAGGGGCAAGCAGATTAACATGCCAAGTTTTTCTTGCTCTGATTTTTTGGACGGTGCAGTTTTGGGATCCTCGAGAACATCAGCTTTTCTGGGGGTCAGTAGAGAGAAACTGAGGGGAAGGTGTAGCATCCACACCGACAATAGTGTAAACCTGCCAACTTCTTTAGTACTAAATTTGTGCTAGGTACTGTGCTGGGTTCTTCACCTCCTTTAGCTCTAATCTTTCCAACAGTTCTCCAAGAAGCATTTTAATAGCCTCATTTGACACTGTAGGAAACCGAGGCTTAAATAATATGCCCAAGGTCACACAGCCAGTCAATGAATGTTGGGATTGGAGTCTAAGGCTGCCTTTGGCTATGGTTCACACTCATTCCAGTACACTACATCATAGGCCCCCTCCAGCTTGTGCTATGTTTTCACTCGAATTTATTGATTCTCAAGAAATATAAGGAAGGGCTGCATGATATGATAGGAGGGGCAAGACGATAGCCCTCTGGAGGAGGATGAAACTGAGGCTGAAATTTTCCAGGCTCTTAACTTGTTCCATCACTCAGGCTCCACGAGAGCTGTCTAGGTGTATAAAGTGCATTTTTGCCTAATCTCCCTACTCTGTCCTATGAGTCTTCCCCAATTTGCCCTCTTCCTGCAGGCTTCCAGCCTTATCTGCTGGCTTTCACCCAGAGAAACTCAAACATCACCATTTCTGGACCTCTAGAAATGTTTGGCACTGTGTTTTGTAATCCTGAAAGAACAATGACCTGACAGAGTTCATGCTTTGCCAGGGGGAGCTCAGGATGCAAAAACAGAAGTGGGAAATAGCCCGTGTCAAAGATGCCTCACGTAGTTTCCCATAAGTGACAAAGCTGAGACTTGTATGGAGCACATGCCCATGGTGAGGGAAAGGTTGTAGTCTCTCTGTGGCTACAGCCATTCCTTTGAAGGCTGGGTCTGGGTACTCTCCTTTTTACACACACCAAATTAGAATTAGCACCCCCTAGGATAAATGGTGATGGAAGTGGGTGTCTGGTAAATAAGACTTACAAAGGATGCTGCATGAATTGATTCAATGTACAATCACTGTTAAGCTTTTAAACACTGAACCAAATATCCTTTTTATCTGTGTGAATTAATTTGGAAAATGGTACAGTCTGAGTTCATTTGCAGACTCTTTGGGCCATCAATACCACAAGTATTGAACTTTTGGCCAAGTTAGGGCTTGCAGAATTGGTGTTGGTTAGATATGGGCTCATAATCCTATATATACAATACCATTCAGATTCCCCTTTGATCCTTCCTGGAAAGAAAACTTTGAGAATACATTCGCTTTCAGTTGCTGAGGCCCAGGAGTGTCCTCTTCTGGAGAAGATGCGTGGTTAAGGAAGACTTTTCCTGCCTTCTTTCTGTCAGTTTCTGTACACACATTTAAGCCATCACAAATGAGCATTACAATTCAAGGAAAAACTGAGCTGGACTGGCACATGTGGACTTCAAGGCAATTCTCCCAGCCCTAGGATTGCTGCCCATAGACCCTCTGATACCAGCAATCTAGACCAGCCTGTAAGTACCCTTTAGGTTCAGACAAGGACCTCACAGTCTCCTCCTACCTTTCTAGTGGGGATTTCCAGACAGTGAGATTTCTCACTCTACATAGTTTCTTTTCCCCCTCAATGAGTACTTGGCAATGTCTTAAGGAATTCTCTGCAGACATGGTTTGGGCTAGTTGTAAAGAAAGCTGGAAGAGAATTATCAGAGTGGGCCCTAGCTTCTCAGACATTTGTGTTCTAGGCCTCATATGAATACAATAAGCATATGATAAGGAGGGGGCAGTATATCAGAATGATTATGAACCCTGGATCTGGACAATGATGGCTCTCTCACTTCCTGGCTGTGTGTGACCTTGGGCAAGTTACTCAACATCCCTATCTAAACTACTTAGAGCTATTTTCAAGAAATTGATAGAAAAGCCCAGGGTCACATACTTACTTATTATTTGATGATGTCAGAATTTTAACCCAGGTCAATTGTATCTTAGTCTAGTGATATTTCAATTCTTCACACTGCTTTTAAGACTACTTGTCAACACCTTGGTAGGTGAGTTCAAATGAATACAGATTTCTTAGAATTACTAGTATTTGGGTTTTTTTAAATAATTGTTTCAGATGAATATTAGCCCCAGGTAGTTATGAATTATAAAGTTTAGCTGCATTAATAACATATTCTTTGCAAACACCCATCCACAAGACACTTTTCTAGGGGCTTCTGTGTGATCTCTTTAAACAGGTCTCAGTGACTATTAGGAATCACCTGCTTTACATGTCACTGAGGAAGTCCCAAACAGTGAGGATTACTTCTCAGATAAAAGGGCAGGGTTAGAGGTGCCTGGGTGGCTCAGTCGGTTAAACGTCTGCCTTCAGCTCAGGTCATGATCCCAGGGTCCTGGAATGGAGCCCCACATCGGGCTCCCTGCTAAGCAAGGAGCCTGCTTCTCCCTCTCCCTCTGCTGCTCCCCCTGCTTGTGCTCTTTGTTTCTCTCTCTCTCTCTCTCAAATAAATAAAATCTTTTTTTTTTTTTTAAAGGCAGGGTTAGGAAGGGAGTTGGGAGCTCAATCCTAATGTCTGAGCAGCCTTATTTCTTATTTTATTTCTTATTTTTTATTTGAGTGTTTGATATGCAATGTTACATTAGTTTCAGGTATACAACTTAGTAATTTGACAAGTTTATACATTATACTATGTTCACCACAAGTGTAGCTACCATCTGTCTTGTTACATCCCTATTACAATAGCATTGACCGTATTCCTTAGGTTGTGCCTTTTACTCCCGTGACTTACTCATTCCATAACTGGAGGCTTGTATCTTCTTCATCCAATTTGTCCAACCCCTCCCTCTTTCCACTCTAGCAACCATCAGTTTGTTCTCTGTATTTATAGGTGTGATTCTGCTTTTTGTTTGTTTATTCATGTTTTTAAGATTCCACTTGTGAGTAGTATCTGCCTTTCTCAGTATGACTTACTTCACTTAGCATGATACCCTTTAGGTCCATCCATGTTGTCTCAAATGGCACAATATCATCCTTTTAATGGCTGTGTAATATTTCATTATATATATATATATATATATATATATATATATTCTTTATATCTTCCTCTACTGATGGGCACTTAGGTTACTTCCATATCTTGGCTGTTGTAAACAATGCTGCAATAAACATAGGAGTACATATGTCTTTTCAAATTAGTGTTTTTGTTTTCTTTGGGTAAATACCCAGTAGTGAAATTATTAGATCATACAGTATTTCTATTTTTATTAACCTATAATGTATTATTTGTTTCAGAGGTACAGGTCTGTGATTCAATAGTCTGACACAATTCACAGCGCTCACCATAGCACATACCCTCCCCAATGTCTATCACCCAGCCCCCCCCATCCCTCCCACCCCCCTCCACTCCAGCAACCCTCAGTTTGTTTCCTGAGATTAAGAGTCTCTTACGGTTTGTCTTTTTAGTTTTTTGACAAATCTCCATATTGTTTTCCATAGCGGCTATACTAATTTACATTTCTACCAATAGTGCACAAGGGTTCATTTTTCTCCACATCCTCACCAAAACTTATTTCTTGTCACTTGGATTTTAGCCATTCTTACTGTTGTAAGGTGATATGTAGCTGTGGTTTTGATTTGCATCTCCCTGATGATGAGTGATGTTGAGCATCTTTTCAAGTGTCTGTTGGCCATTTGTCTTCTATGGAAAAATGTCTATTCAGTTTCTCTGCCACTTTTTAATCGGATTGTTTGTTTCTTTAGGTGTTGATAAGTTCTTTATGTATTTTGGATATTAACACCTTATCGGATAAATCATTTGCAAATATCTTCTCCCATTCAGTAGATTGTCTTTTTTGTTTAGTTGATGATTTCCTTCATTGTGAAATAGTTTTTTTTTTAATTTTGATGTAGTCCCAATAATTTATTTCTGCTTTTGTTTCCCTTGCCTTAGGAGACATATCTAGAAAAATGTTTCTATGGCCAATGTCAGAGAAATTACTGCCTGTGCTCTCTTCTAAGATTTTTATGGTTTCAGGTCTCATGCTTAGGTCTTTAGTTCATTTTGAGTTTATTTTTGTGTATGGTGTTAGAAAGTGGTCCAGTTTCATTCTTTTACATGTAGCTAGCTGTCCAGTTTTCCCAGCACCATTCATTGAAGAGACTATCTTTTCCCCATTGTATATTCTTGCCTCCTTTGTCATAGATTGATTGACCATATAATCATGGGTTTTTTTTTTTTTTAAGATTTTATTTATTTATTTGAGACAGAATGAGATACAGAGAGCATGAGAGGGAGGAGGGTCAGAGGGAGAAGCAGACTCCCTGCCGAGCAGGGAGCCCGATGCGGGACTCGATCCCGGGACTCCAGGATCATGACCTGAGCCGAAGGCAGTCGCTTAACCAACTGAGCCACCCAGGCGCCCTAATCATGGGTTTATTTCTGGGTTCCCTATTCTGTTCTATTGACCTATAGTCTATTTTTGTGCCAGTACCATACTGTTTTGATTACTAGAGCTTTGTATATCTTGAAATCTGGAATTGTGATACCTCCACTTTGTTCTTTCTCAGGATTACTTTGGCTATTTAGGGTCTTCTGTGGTTCCATACAAATTTTAGGATTATTTGTTATAATTTTGTGAAAATGCTGTTGGTATTTTGATAGGGATTGCATTGGATTTGTAGATTGCTTTGGGTAATGTGGACATTTTAACAATATTAATTCTTCCAACCCATGAGCATGGAATATCTTTCCATTTGTTTGTGTCATCTTTAATTTATTTCATCAGTGTTTTATAGTGTTCAGAGTACAGGTCTTGCACCTCTTAGGTATCTTATATTCTTTTGTGGTGAAATTGTAAATGGTGTTGTTTTTAAATTTTTTTTTTCTTTCTGAGCAGCCTTATTTCAAACTGCCTTTCTCCTTAGAGCATTTGGTTTGGCATGGGCTGGCCAGGGTAGGGTCTCTGTCCTCTGAACGTCCACTTTCCTCAAAATACATAAGAGAAGTAGCATGGAGAAAAGGAAAACACAAGAATGGTCATTGCTTCTGAAGCTGCCCTCTGTTCTCAAGCCTTTAACCTGCTTGGACCACAGCTCAGAGAAACTTCCCCACCAGTGAGAGTGGTGGCAACAGGGTGCCTTGGGATGGCCCCAGTGTGGTTTGATTTTGTTCTGCAAGACAAAGAGGGTTGTTGTTCTAGAAGATGTTCATTATTCCAGACAGTGAGGGAGACCCCCTGAGATCCAGCTGTAGAGAACTACTTGCACACAGGACTGCTCTCCTTTCTCTGGATTGGGGGATGGGAGGAGTGCAAGACCTAGGATGGAAGAAATAAGGAGAGGGAGTTTTGGCACAACTGCTAAACTTTTATATCATGTCTCCTCACACAACTATGGGCATGGACATGTTCATAGTTCCTAACAGGATAGGCCAGTAGACAGACATGCTGAGTGAACAGAAGTAAAAGACCAGCTATGACAGGGAACAAACTGGCCCTTGAGATCAATGGCAGCACCCAAGCCTCTTGTTTGCATGGCCTTCACTGCCAAACCTACCCACAAGGAGTCAGACCCAGTTCAGCCCAAACCAAAAGCTGTCCTGGCCTCTGAGATTCATCTACCCTGAAGGAGTCCTTGGAAGTCAGGCTTGTTAAAAGGCCACTTGCCCAGTTCAGTTTATTATTTTTATTTTTAAATATTTTATTTATTTATTAAAGAGAGAGAGAGCACAAGTGGGGGGAGAGGGGGCAGAGGGAAAGGGAGGACCAGACTCCCCACCAAGCAGGGAGCCTGATGCGTGGCTTGATCCCAGGACCCTGAGATCATGATCTGAGCCAAAGGCAGAGGCTTAAATGACTGAGCCACCCAGGTGCCCCTGCCCAGTTCAGTTTAACAAGCAATTGCTGAACTCCTGTTATATGCTGGCCTAGTTATAGTAGACACTGGGGCACAGAGATGAATCAAATGTGGCCCACACCTTATCTATATTCTAATTCTCTATTCAGCTTTGAGTCTGTACAACTATATAACTAATCTATTAAGGTTTTATTCCAATGCATAACTTTTTCATTTCTAGAATTTCTAATTGTTTCTTTTTCAAATAAACCTTACTTTTTTCAAAATAAGGATGCTGTTCTTTTCTTATGGATTCCAGTCCCTTTTTCATCTCCTTAAACATTTTAATCAGTTTTATTTTAAAATTTTCTAATATTTGACTACTATTTTTTTTCATTAATTCTGCCATTTGTTGGGTTTGCTCAGCATCTAATGGTGGTGAGTTTTCTTAAGTTTTTTTTTTTAGGATTTTATTTATTTATTTGACGGAGAGAGAGCGAGTGAGCACAAGCAGGGGGAGCGGCAGGCAGAGGGAGAAGCAGGCTGCTTGCTGAGCAGGGAGCCCGATGTCGACTCGATCTGGCCCTGGGATCATGACCTGAGCCGAAGGCAGACACTTAATGACTGAGCCACCCAGGCGTCCTGGTGGCGTTTTCATATGTGCTTTATAACTCATGTCTGTGTGCTAATCTTTAGTAGGCATTACCTTCTAAGAGACTCTCAGGCTGTCTCTGCTGCCAATCTCTCCCGCTTGGGGAGAAAGGATGAAGTTACACACAGTCTGGTACAGCTGTTCCACTGCAGTCCTTCAAGCACAGACACAATATCTTTCTGAGCTTGGAGGGTCTTTGAGTATCGTCTGAAGAGAATACCTCCTGCTCCATGGAAGTCTTCTATACATGTCTTTAAGATATTTATCCAAATCTTTGCTGCCTTTTATGATTCAGTGCTCTTATAATTTACTCCTTTTATAAATCTTTAGTGTCATTTCAATGGGATTTGGGAAAGAAAGGGAAAAGAGAGATGTAATTCTTCACCATCTTGACCAGAACACAGCATTTATTTTAATAGGTAAAAGTTGAAGTCAACTTAAATTCTCACAGCATATACTTTCGTTTTACTTGTTTTTTTTTTTTTAATTTTATTATGTTAGTCACCATACAATACATCATTAGTTTTTGATGTGGTGATCCACGATCCATTGTTTTCGTATAACACCCAGTGCTCCATGCAGTACGTGCCCTCCTTAATACCCATCACCAGGCTAACACACCCCCAACCCCCCTCCCCTCTAGAACCCTCAGTTTGTTTTTCAGAGTCCATAGTCTCTCATGGTTCATCTCTCCCTCTGATTCCCCCCCCTTCATTTTTCCCTTCCTTCTCCCAATGTCCTCCATGCTATTCCTTATGTTCCACAAATAAGTGAAACCATATAATTGACTTTCTCTGCTTGACTTATTTCACTTAGCATAATCTCCTCCAGTCCCATCCATGTTGATGTAAAAGTTGAGTATTCATCCTTTCTGATGGCTGAGTAATATTCCATTGTATATAGGGACCACATCTTCTTTATCCATTCATCTGTTGAAGGGCATCTCGGCTCTTTCCACAGTTTGGCTATTGCAGACATTACTGCTATGAACATTGGGGTGCATATGGCCCTTCTTTTCACTAGTTAATAGAATTAGGGTCCCTCCTTTCAATGGAACAGTATAAAATATTTGGGAATGATGGAGTAGAAGACTATTAAAGAATGACAAATGATATTCCATACATATTGTTAACTACAAAATGAAAGCTATGAAATAATATAGAGTCAATATTGTCTTTATGTGCAAATATTGGAAACATATTTTTTAAAATTATGAATAGTGATGTGGTAGACAAAATAACAGTCCCTCAAAGATGTCCATGTCATGTCCCTGAAACTAGTGAATTAATTACTTTACATGGCAAAAGGGACTTTTCAGATATGATTGGATTAAGGATGTTGAGATAGGGAGATTAGAGATTATCCTGGATTATCCAGATGGACCAAATGTAATCACAATAGTCTTTATAAAAGGGTGGCAGGAGGATCAGAATTAGTGGTAGGGGGTGTGACAAAGGAAGCAAGAGATTGAAGTGACGTGAGGAAAAGGTCATGAACCAAGATATGCAGACAGCCTCTAGAAGCTGAAAAATGCAAGGAAATGGAATCTCCCCTCAGAGCCTTGAGAAAGAATTAACCTTGTTGAGACCTTGACTTCAGTCCAGTGAGACTAATTTTGGGCTTCTAACCTCCAGAATTATAAAATAATAATATTACCAAGTTTGTAGTAATTTGTTACAGAAGCAATAGGAAATTAATACAAGTGTTTACCATAAGGTAGAGAAATTTAGAGTAATTTAAATTTCTACTTTGCTTGAAAAAATTAACATTTGAATAAATAAGATACAATGTTTAAAGCAGCTGAATCTGTCAATCACAATAAGACTCTGGTTGTCAGCTTATGACCGTAGAAAATAAAAGTATTGTAATATCCATGGTAGGAAAATGCAGAAGGAAAAAAAATGCATGTACTTACATGTCTCTAGAAATATAAATTAGTAGTGGGTTATATAATTTTCTTAAAAATTTTTAAGAAATGATTATGTCGTAGTACATTGTAGTTCCATTTTTAAGAATGAATTTCGAGAAACTATTTTTGGATGTGAACTTATATTTGGCTTGGAGGATTATTTCAGACTTATTTAAATGAGGAAAAATGCCAACTAAAACCAACTAAAAACACCAACTAAATCTTCAATAAAATTGATTGGTAAGGGAAATAAGTCTGTCTATGTAATAGAATGGCATACAGACATTAGAAATGATGATATACAGTAATGGTTAATGGCAAGCAAGTTACTTTAGGAGACAATATTAACAGTATAACTTAATTTCTATGGAATGAAAAAGGACTATTTCTCCAGCCACATTTTAATTTTATTCATTTTGGTTAGTTTTGCAGGTACTATTTTTGCATATATTATAATACACACTTTCTTAATTTTCCACAGTGAAATTACATTTGTTCTAATGAATTGAAGAAAACACCAAAGGCATACTGTGATGACCTCTTTCTTTTTTAAAGTGAAAAAAATAATTTTAATGCTTGAATGTGGGTTGAGTTGAGTTGAGAAAATCTCTTATGCTGTGTGTAGGAGCACAGATAAAAAAAGCTCCTTTATGGAGAGTCTTGGCAGCAAAATAACACTTTTGAAGGTTTTCTCAGGAAATAATCCAGCAGATAAATATAGATTTGGCTATATGGAGTCCATAAAAATATTGATTGAACAGGCTAAAACTTGATTTAAAACCAAAAATTAGTTACAGAAAATGGGATTTTTTTTCCCATTAAATTGAATGGAATTCTGTCACTGAACAGGAAGAAACAGAAAAAATATTTCAAGGCACATAAATGTTGAAGATGTGTCATTTTATCATAAAAAGCAAATATTTGGTAAGGTTGTACTTTTGTAAACATAGGCATATAAACATAAAATTTATACAATGAAATAGAATATTCTCAAATTAAGCTTTTTTCGCATCTATGTTACATGGAATTCTGGTTATTTTTATATCTTCTTATATCATTGTTTATTATTTATGTACAACAAAATTCCTGCTCAGCAAGGAATCTGCTTCTCCCTCTCCCTCTGCCCTTCCCTTGCCCAAATCGTGCTCTCTCAAATAAATAAAATCTTTTAAAAATATAGATTAAATTGATTTTCAAATATTGAACCAGCCTTACATCTATGGGATAAACTCCACTTAGTCATGGTGTATAATTTTTGTGTGTGTATATATATATAGCTTAATTCTATTTGCTGATATACTGTTAACAATTTTTCATCTATATTCATAAGTGATATTGGTGTGTTATATCCTCTTTTTACAGTTTGTATGTTTGGGATTTGGTGTCATGGCAATACTGAATTTGTTAGAAAGAACTGGGAAGTGGTCCCTCATATTTTCTGGAAGAGATTGTGTAAAATTGGTATTAATTCCTATTCAAATATTTGGAAAAATTCTCCAGTGGTGCATTTTAGGCCTGGAGTTTTTTTGTTTTGTTTTGTTTTGTTTTGTTTTGTTTGAGGAGGGAGGATTTTTTAACAACAAATTCAACTACTTTAATACTAATAGGGCTATTCAGAGTACCTACCTTTTACTGGGTGAGTTGTAGTAGTTTCTGCTTTTTGTTTTTTCCTAAGTTGTAAAATTTGTGTATGTAGATTTGTTCATAGTGTTCCCTTGTTACCTTTTGACATCTGCAGGGTGTGTAGTGATACTCATTATTCCATTCCTGATATAAGTAATTTGTGTTTCCTAACTTTTTTTTAATTCATTAGTCTTGCTAGAGTTTTATTAAATTCACTCATTTTCTCAAAGAACCAACTTTTTATGTTTTTTTCTATACTGATTTTCTCTTTTCAACCTTGGATTCTTTTTTTTTTTTTAAGATTTTATTTATTTATTTGAGAGAGAGAATGAGAGAGAGCGCATGAGAGGGGTGAGGGTCAGAGGGAGAAGCAGACTCCCTGCTGAGCAGGGAGCCCGATGCGGGACTCGATCCTGGGACTCCAGGATCATGACCTGAGCCGAAGGCAGTCGCTTAACCAACTGAGCCACCCCGGCGCCCCCAACCTTGGATTCTTTTGAAGCATGTTTTTAACCTCTAGATGTTTAGATTTCCTCTTTTCTTTGTTGTTGATATCTACTTTGCTTTTCTGTGTTTAGAAACACACTCTGGGGATGCCTGGGTGGCTCAGTCGGTTGGGCGTCTGCCTTCGGCTCAGGTCATGATCCCAGGGTCCTGGGATCGAGTCCTGCATTGGGCTCCTTGCTCAGCAGGGAGCCTGCTTCTCCCTCTGCTTGTGCTCTCTCTCTGACAAATGAATAAATAAAAAATCTTTAAAAAAAAAAAAAGAAACACACTCTGTATTATTTCAATATTGAAAATTTGTTGAGGTTTGTTATATGGCCCAGGACATGGTCTATTTCATTATATGTTCTGTGGGCATTTGAAAAGTGTATTCTGTTCTTGCTGGGTAGAGTGTTGTATAAATGTCAACTAGATCCTATTGACTCATAGTGTTGTTGAGTTTTTCTATATCCTTGGTGAATTTCTAATTGTTTTATGAATTATTTAGAGGAGTCTTGCAGCTATCAACTGTAATTGGAGCTGTGTCTATTTCTCCTTTTAGTTCTATCAGTTTTTGCTTCATACATTTTGCAGTTATTGTTTGATACATACATACTAGGACTTATATGTCTTCCAGGTTAATTTATTCTTTTATTTTGTAATCCTCTTCTCTGTCCTTGAAAATTTTCCTTGCTCTGAATCTGCTTTATCTGATATTGATATAGCCACTCCTGCTTTTTCTTGATCATGTTGCATACCTTTTCCCATCCTATTTCTTTCAGCATACCTGTGTCATTATATTTGAAATGAGACTTTATAAATAGCATATAGTTGGGCAATGAGTTTATTTTTATTTTTTTTAAAGATTTTATTTATGTGTGAGAGAGAGAGTGCTCGTGCATGTGCAGGGAGGAGGGGCAGAGGGAGAGGGAGAAGCAGACTCCCCACTGAGCAGGGAGCCTGATGCGGGACTCGATTCCAGGACCCTGGGATCATGACCTGGGCCAAAGGTAGACACTGAACCACCTGAGCCACCCAGGCGCCCTGGGCAATGATTTTTAATCCACTCTACCAATCTCTTTTAGATGGTATACATAAACCATTTACATTTAATATAATTTTTGATATATAAATTTTTTTTTATTTTTTGTTTTCTGTTTGTTCTCCTTGTTTTTTTATCTCTCCATTTTCTTTATCCTACCTTCCTATGGGTTACTTGAATATTTTTTCAAATCCCATTTTGATTTCTCTATAATGTTTTTCAGTTTACCTCATTGTACAGTTTTCTTAGTGGTCTCTAGGTATTATAGCACATATACATACATAATGTATCAAAGTCTACTAGTATCAAATTTTTTTTTACCAGTTTAAATGAAGTGTAGAGGGGCGCCTGGGTGGCTGTCATTAGGCGTCTGCCTTTGGCTCGGGTCATGATCCCAGGGTCCTGGGATCGAGCCCTGCACTGGACTCCCTGCTCAGCAGGAAGTCTGCTTCTCCCTCTCCCACTCCCCCTGCTTGTGTTCCCTCTCTCGCTGTGTCTCTCTCTGTCAAATAAGTAAATCTTTAAAAAAAAAAATAAATGAAGTGTAGAAAACTTACTTCCCTCTACATCCTTTTACTCCCCATTTGTATATGTTTTTTATAAATATTTCCATTATATACATTGAAAACTACATCAGACAATGTTATAATTCTTGCTTTTACCTCAAACATAATTTAGAAAACTCAAGAGGAGAGGACAGTCTATAATATTTACCCATATATATTTTTCAATCCATTGTACACAGTCTGCTTTGGTGGGGAGGGAGATGAGACTGCAGGTCTTTTTTTTTCTTTTTCTGTGTTGGGCTAGAGTGACTCCTGTCTAAAAGTTGTCTGTCTTGCTAAGTTGCCATTTTCCTCATACTTTGACTAGAGAGAGTAGGCTTTATTTGGACTTTTTATGTTTCTGCTCACTGGAATTTCTAGGTTTCTGACATAAAAAATAGGGATGTGTATCGCAAAAAACAAACACAGGGACCTCACCATTATGTTGTTCCTCAGGTACTAGGGTCTCTCCCATGTCTGCCTTATTTTCTGACTTCACAGGATCTTTTTATGATAGTTTAATATGTAATGCCCAGAGTTTTAAGCTAAACTTAGGACCAGAAATAGGGAAACATAAGTATATTCCATCTTCCCAGGAGCAGAAATCTCTGTACAATATAATTGTAAGAACTGGGGCGCCTGGGTGGCTCAGTTGGTTAAGCAACTGCCTTCGGCTCAGGTCATGATCCTGGAGTCCCGGGATCGAGTCCCACATCGGGCTCCCTGCTCGGCGGGGAGTCTGCTTCTCCCTCCGACCCTCCTCCCTCTCGTGCTCTCTGTCTCAAATAAATAAATAAAATCTTTAAAAAAAAATAATTGTAAGAACTGTGAGTGAATAAATGACTAAAGAAAAAGACAATGATGGTAAATCTAAAAAGCTTGTGGAGGATGACTCTACTTCTTTGAATGTTATGTATATCATAAATTACTTATGCACATGTGGATGTATACATACATACATACACATAAATACACACAGAGAAAGACTTAGATACACATTTCAATAGTTTTTTCTTAGGGTTCTATGGTTGCAGCTGCTTTTATTTTTCTTCAGTTTAATCATATTTTCTTCTTTTTTGCTTATCTTTACTCACTGATTTTAATCCATGAACCGTAGAATTTGTGAAATGAAAATGTAAACAAGAAAAAAATTTTATGTATTGCATACGTCACTGCATTGAATAAATGTAATAAGTGGTATAATAATGTAGGAATTACTGTGAAGAAATAGGTATTTTCCTCCCTGCCAACATGAATAAAAATCTGTCCCATATTATAGAAGACTACTTACAGTAATGTTTAAAATAGTTGTGACATTAACATTCCATGAGCATCAAATTCCACCTGTAGAAACATTTGTATTGTAATATGATTTCTTAGCACACTGTCTCACAGTAATTATTAGAATTATAATTAATGCTGAGTTACCATGTGTAAGTATTACATTTGAGGTATAACAAGATATCCAAGTGGAAATATTCAGTAGCCAGGTGGATATGTGAGCTTGGGACCTCAGAGTCCTACAGTGGATATCCATCAAATCTTGCTCCCATGCCTTGGCCTGTAGGGATACAATGGATTTATGCTGTCATGCTCACATTTTTAGGTTGATGATTGAGAAGAATTTGAAATTAGTCAGGTTTATAAATCCTCTGATGTTTGCCTACTTAGGTTTTTCTTCATGTTTGTATCACACATTCTTTTACTTCTTTATGATCCAGGAACTAATCTCTCTGTGGCATGGCAAAAGCCTTTGAAGTTTCCATAGTCCTCCTCCATTACAAATCCAACCCAACCCAAAACACCCAAGTTATAACGTTGAGTGGTATCCCCAAGTTTTTTGAACATAAATTGGCACAGAATGTTCCAAGAAGTGATATTCCAATGTTTTGTTAACAACTCACTGACTCTGTTTACTTCCTCCTTAATTCAATGAGACTATTTGGTATAAGTTAACAAGAAGATACCAATAAGGGATGGGACTATTACAGAGTAAGTTCATCAGTCTAGAGGAGTAGGTGCTTTTGAAGAACTGTTATCCAATAACACACAAATGCAATCATTTACAGACAACTGCTGTCAATACTTGGGTAAAACTTTTCTTTTTGCAAATATACAAGTTAATTCCCCTCTACTTTCTCTTTCTCTTCCTCCTCCTTCTTTTACATTTCAACCATGAGAGGAGTGCCTGAGTGGCTCAGTCGGTTCAGCATCTGCCTTCAGTTCAGGTCCTGATCTCAGCATCCTGGGATGGAGCCCCAGGTCCAGCTCCCTGCTCAGTGGGGAGTCTGCTTCTCCCTCTCCCGAATGCTCCCTAGTGCCCCTCACCCCACTCATGCTTGCACGCTCTCTCTCTCAAATAAATAAAATCTTTAGAAAAACATTTCAATGATGAGATTACATAAACTGAGTCTGGTATATCCATACAATGTAATAGTAGTCATAAATAAAACAAAAAAATACGAATATACACAACATATGTGAAACTCAAAAACTTTTTGCTAAGTGAAAAAAGACAAACACAAAAGAGGAGATACTGTAGGATACCATCTATATAATGATCTGGAAATCGCAAAAGTAATCTATAGAAACTAATATGTAGAAACAGAAAGACTAGAGTTTGACTGCGAGGGATGGGGGAAGGAGATGGATTGGGAAGAGACATGGGGTGAGGATAATGTTCTGTGTAATGATAGAGGTTTGGGTTATACAGGTGTATGCAAATGTCAAAACACAGTGAACAGTACAGTTAGGATTTGTGCATTTTGCTTTATGTAAAGAACTTCAACAGGAAAAAAAAAAGAATCCATAAACAAATGTTGAACTCCAGTTAATCATTTGGGTGCTGAATTATCTAGGGCTGGAAAGTACAGTTGCTTACAGCTTACTTTAACAGGCATCCAAAAAAATAACAAGAATTGCTAGATAGATAATGGATGGACACAGAGATACATATGCAATTAAGGAAGTTTATATTGTATTTTCTAGGTGGTGGTTACATGGATTTTCACTGTATAACTTGGTTGACTTTTCTGGATGTTTGATGGGCTTTATAACAAAATATTAGGAAAAACTGAATCATACTGAGCATTTGTACTCTACTTTAATCCTCTTCAGTATAACTTGAACATAACTCCATATCATTTATATATCCATATCATTTTATGTATCTTTTCAATGGAGCCATATACTCATTTTATAGGTGTTCTATCAATAAAGTTGCTTTTAGATTATGAATGAACTGGGCTCTGAACCAAGGGCTTTATGACAGTTGTTTGAAGACAGACTGGGACAGACTGCGATGCCAGGTAGGTAAACGTAAGGCAGAGTAGGGAATGGACTTTGAATATCAATGTAGTTTATAAAATGGAACTCTGGATCTGTGCTGTCAACGGCTTGTGGTATCCTTATAAAACTCTGCTCACCAGGAGTGAGCCTAGAATTCTTCCTGGCTTCTGATTCCCAACAGGGTCACATGCCAGGTATGGCGGCTAAACTCAGCACTGGGTTACAAATTTCAAAACACTTTGGAACTTTGGAAACTCAAAGTATTTGACTATTAAGGAGTAAAGATTAAGAGGACTATTCTTGGGAATTGTAAAGCACTTGACTGATTAGTGGTTGCCGGTGAACTCCTCCCAATCTGATCTCTTTTTGAAATACCACATTTTCATTGGAAGGTACTGGCAGGAAAATGTGAGAGAGGGGTAGCAAACCCTGGTGGAGAGAAACAGGAGAACAACTTCCTGATGAAATCTCCCTTTGGGTGAACAGTGGCTATATCAAATAGGCCCTGATCATACTCCTGAGTGCCCAAAGACAAAATTTAAAATTTTATGAAATGTGGTAAAAAGCAAATACTTTGTAGTTCCACCTTGACAATTGTTTAGAGGTAGCTATAATGCAATGGGAATCTGGAGGTCCTTTTGTTTGATGTGGACATTCAAACTCAATTATCTGAAATGGAAAGCCACAAGGGAAAGTCTTTATACAGATATGGGGCCACCATTCAGCCTTGAGGACCCACAAATAATAAGAAGGTAAGAGAGGAGGAAGGGACAAAGAATGCTTTTTGGTCCCTCCTAAGTGTTTTGCTCCTTCTATTTTACTGTCAGAGTTCAGCATGACCATCAACATTATACATCATCAGACCACCGGGAGGACAAGGACACACCTGGATTTGTTCACTAGTTCATCCCTGGTCTCTTGCTCAGTGTTGGCCATGTAGAAAGTACTCCATCAGTTATGCATTGAGTGCATAAACAAATGAACAGATCTCAAGGGCCCATCTAGTGTTAGATGATACAGATTCTTCCCTGGTATTTGACTTAGAAAGCAGTTTACTCTTCAAGGACAGGATTAGTCATTAGTTTAAGTTCAGGAATCATTTTAAGAGTTCTCTATGAAAAAAAAAAGAGTTCTCTATGAGTCAGTGAGGCTAAGATGTCTAGGGCTTTGGGAGTGGTAGTGGGCTTTATTGATAATTGGTTGTGACTAGAACAGGCCCCGGTCACAGGGAGAAGAGCTTCCCCTGCCCAAGTATTTTGCAATTCAGAACATTTTTCTAATGAGGCCTTGGGGGTAACAGGATCAGAGGCCTTGAGATATTTCATGCATCTTGAATAATGGTTACTTTGGAATCTAAACTTGGGGATCCAAAGGCCATTCCAGTCTAGAGGACTGAGGCAAATGGATTACTCTCACTTGGATCTCAATTCAAAATTTTAATTTCTAATTCCTTGACAATGTGCCTTATACGCTCATCCATACTGTTTTTTTAATTGGGACATCCAGTTACTTTTTGTCTTTTGTTTGTTTTTAATGCAGCAGTAGAGAAGAAATTAAGACTAAAAAGAGAGTATTATGCAAATGAAGTTGAAAATTTAGATTAAAAAATAATTATCTAGGAAAATTTAAATCACCAAATTGAATTTGTGGAAGTTAAAAATTCTTAGTATATAAATAGCCAGGGAAGATTTTGAGGGAGTTGTCATTGAGCTACCCATTCTCCTTTTCCACTCTTTCCAGTGATTTAACATTTTCCACAATGGACTCTTTCTCTGTCTTCACCTCTGCTAGACACTTGCTTCCCCAGAGAAAAGAGAAGGGTATGAGTAGTGATGGAGTGGCTGGCTGCAAATCTGACTCATTACCTTTCTCCTCTACGCTGCTATAGGCGAGTAATGTAAAGGCCTCACTGACTAGAAGCAGCTCTTGGGGCCTACCCTAGTGTGAAGCCTGTTTAAACTGAATGATAAGCACCAGAGGAATCTTGCAAAAGTAGTTTTAAGAGTCGAAATTCAAAGAAATTTGAAGAAACTTTTGTAATCTGATACTCCCTGCCTGGTCCCTTCCCTTTGATTACTAAGTAAGGCTGATTACCACCAGTCTCACACCATAACAAGTGCAGCTTTTTCTGCTCATGATCTTGTCCCCGTGCTTTTTAAATAAACTAAGTTACACCATAAATGTCTCAAGAATTCTCTCTTGACCATTGCTCTTGAGGACCCAGCATAACACCCTTCTAAGCTATTTGGCTTCTGGTTGCTATGGCAATGCAGACAAAAGCTCTGCTCTCTCAGTGAAAATGCATGGGTGCCTGTGAATGTAGAGGGAGTATTGAAAGAGGAAGAATTTCTTGCAGGTGAGAATAACCTGATACTCTATGGTCTTTGGTGATTAATAGCCTAATGCCACCTTCACTGCCCCCACCTTCACCAAGAAGCAGCAGCAGCACCACCACAAGGCAGAAGAGCCAGACTGTGAACAGGGGGCCATAAACCAGATTACAAAGGTTTTTTGTTACTGTCATTTCCTAGAAAAATCCACTGGATTAGGAAGTCTTCACTTGCCCACATTCCAAGGTGTTGTCATTGTGCTCTATCTTGTAGTCCTCTGTCTAGTGGGACTGATGGACACAAGCACTACTAGTACATACTATGTGCCAGGTAACTTATTAGGAAGTGAGGATACCCACTGGGGAGGGCATGCTACAGGGGTGGGTTTGGGGACATGGCAGGAGTTAGTCTAACAGCATGAGGTCCGATGTCCAAACCCAGAATTTCATCCTTAATCAGGTATAACCCCTCTTACTCCTGCCTCTCTCCTTCCCCTTCTCTGAAGAATACAGGGAGTAAAGATGATGTTAGGGGTGCAGTGTTGGCTGAAGCCCTAAGGAGCTTAGCTGCCCCTTCTCTCCAGGTGAGAGACTCTTTGTTTTCATTCCAGCAGTCTTGCTCCGCCTTCAAGTTTTAAGACCTATAAACGGCTTTGAGTGTCAGTGTCCAGATCCTCAATGGCCTAATTGGTCTGGTGGTTCGGCTTCTATGGCAATCCTGACAAGAGTTTTCCTCACCAAATAAAATTAAAAGGGAGCTAGAAAGGTGGGCAGCCAGCCTCAAGGGGGAAGGAAGAATTGTAATTTGAATACTCTAATTACACAAATTGATAGCCTTTTGTCATTAAAAGCCCATAAAAAGAAGCCAGGTCAGCAAGGTCCTTGATTGGGAAAAGGGAGCCTCAAACAGGAAGGAAGAGGATTTTTTTCATTAGAGAAACTTCTACAGAGTATTTGGAGGATAAGGAAAGCACCACAAGATTAGGACTCAGGGTGCTCAGTAATTGCTTCTGCCTGTTACTCTGAATTTTACTTAAAAATCCAGAGCCAAATCTCTGTGTTTGCAGCATGTTGTCAGGGAGGTATCAAAAATTACTTTCCTGAGGGGGGAAGAGGCCTGGTTGCCCTTCCCTCTGGCCTGGTAGTTGAGGGGACATGCCATGTTGTCCATACCAGGCCCATGTCTCCCATCGTCTTGAGGTGGGAAATGGTTTTCAGCCCTCACCTACTCAGCTGCTGACTTCTCTCCAGCGAAGACGTACCTTATTTTCCTTCCTGTTGGCCTCTCTCCTCCATCTAATATTCTGGACTCTATAATTAGCTTAGGTGTCTAATGACTCAGTCATGGCTTAACTGGCCTTAGCTTCTGGTTGTTACAGTGTGGCAGCCAGAAGTTCTGCTCACTAGGTTAAAATAAGAGGAAACTGATATGGAAGGAGGACAGCATAGGGAGAGGGTCAGGATTGAAGAATACTGTAATTACACTAATTTATAACATTTTGTCATTAAAGCCCATAGGTACAGGCCCCCAGGGCCCAAGGCAGAGGGGGCCGAAGGCTTATCAGGGATGATAAAGCATCAAACACAAGAGAAAGAGCTCTTTACTAGACACATTTCCAAGAAGCAATCCAAAGGCTAAGAAAACACTCCATATGCTCAGGGTATGGGTTTTGGAAAGACACAGGCAGATCAGAGGCCTAGGTTCTTATTTGCTGTAGTCTAAGAGTCTTCAATTATCAGAAATGGATGTTCAGGTGGGAAACTGAGGCTCAAAAGTGGGAAGGGATTGGAGCTAAATCACATGCTAGGTAGTGATGAAACTGTGACTGGAGTTCAGGGCTCTTGACAATCATTTCAGAGCCCTCTCTATAACCCTAATCAACTTCCACTTGGAGACCAAGATGGTCAAACCCCTCACTTTACAAACAAAGAGATGAAGTCTAGAGAGGGGAAGCAACCAGGGCCACAGAGTCCCTTCTTTTTTTTTTTTTTTTACTTATATATTATTTTTATTTTTTTTATTATTAACATATAATGTATTATTTGTTTCCTGGGTACAGGTCTGTGATTCATCAGTCTTACACAATTCACAGCGCTCACCATAGCACATACCCTCCCCAATGTCCATCACCCTGCCACCCCATCCCTCCCACCCTCCTCTACTCCCTTCTGAGGTGAGAACACAGATCTCCTGGCTTTTAATGTAGACCAGGTAAGTGGTGAGTACTTTAGGAATTAGGACAGGGACAGTGAGAAGAGGTAAGATAACACTTTACAGAAAATTCTACAAGATTTGTGAGTCAGAAGGTGAAAGATTGTTACCTAAGGGATGTGAAGAGATTAGTGCTATTAACAGAGGAAGGAGAAAAAAGGAACAAAGGAAGAAAGGAGAGAAACAAACATCTCTCTAAGATTTTCTTTGGAAATAGTCCCTTTCTTGAGCAGTAGTTGGAAATGATATGCAGAGATAACCTAGGGGAGCATGATACTAATTTGCAGGTGTACAAGAGATCCCCATTAGTATACAGATGAGGAAACTAGGGTACCCACAATGAGGAAGTAACATCCTCAAAATCAGACTCTGGGTTGCTGGCAAAGCTGTGAGTAGAGCCCAAGATTCATGATACAAAAAATAGGGACTAAGAGAGAAGTGAGTGACACCCTGGCAGTTACTTCCCTCCTTAAGGAAAGCCCCCTTCCCTCCCTCTCTTAACACTCCTCTCGGGGCGCCTGGGTGGCTCAGTCATTAAGCATCTGCCTTCTGGCTCAGGTCATGATCCTAGGGTCCTGGGATCGAGCCCCTCATTGGGCTCCCTGCTCAGCGGGAAGCCTGCTTCTCCCTCTCCCACTCCCGCAGCTTGTGTTCCCTCTCTCGCTGTGTCTTTCTCTGTCAAATAAATAAATAAAATCTTTAAAAAACAAAAACAAAAAAACCACTCCTCTCCTGCTCCAGCGACAGCCTTTTTTAAAAAAATCTTTCAGGTTCCAGGCCTATGCCCCTGGCAGGCAGCCCTGCTCCTTTTGAACACAGAGCAGAGCCAAAATTAAAAATGCAGTTCTGTATACCTCATGAGGCATGCAAACGAGGACCAGACAGATCTAGAAACAACAGACAGACAGAAGTGGGCACAGGGTTGGGCAGGGAGGATCCACTGGACCATAGACAGGAGCTGCCTTCCCCTTGTTCTCTTTAGCACAGTTGAATAATTTACTTTTCTCAACCACAAAATAATCGCCCAGTTTGGTCCTTCCGTTGGAGAGGTCAGTATGTACTGTTTCTGTATCCAGAGGACTTACAAGTCTTGGAGTTTCAGGGATCCAGCTCCATTCCTAGACTTACTGTGGACATGGAAAGGAGAATATACCTGTCAGATTCAATATCTGCATGGCTGCTTAACTAGTACACATTTCAATTGATCGAATTCAAGTGGGATAGGAAGGAAAAGAGAAGTATTTCTGAAGATGAGTTATTATCAATAATTACAATGTGAGGTCAATACTGTAAACATCATATTTATCTTATTTGTGTATTAGTGTGAGCCTGTGTAAGTGTTGGTGTAACTTTTACTGAGGAGTCTCAACAGAATGGAGTATTAATGGGGGAAAACTTCACCAATAGTATACCGTATCTCCACCTTACTGTCCCTTTAAAATGCTTGCACAAACTTCATAAATTTCCTGTCTCTTTGGGGCTTTATTTTTATTTTTTTTTAAAGATTTTATTTATTTATTTGACAGAGAGAGAAAGTGAGAGAGCACAAGCAGGGGGAGCTGCAGAGGGAGAGGGAAAAGCAGGCTCCCCACTTGGGCAGAGAGACAGACGCGGGGCTCGATCCCAGGACCTGGGATCATGACCTGAGCCAAAGGCAGACGCTTAACCAACTGAGCCACCCAAACACCCCTGGGGTTTTAAAATATAGTCCAGAACTATAGAATGAAATGGATGAAAAAGTCATGTGAACTGTCCCACAGATAACAATTATGAAACTGGTAAAGAGTATAAGAAAACAAATATTTAAAGGTATGGAAAGCATCAAAAAGCAGGCAGAAGCCAAAGGAAATGGGAAAATGTAAGATGGAAAAAGAGTAAGAGTTGAGAATTTATGGCTTTCTTATTGTAGAGTGCTCCCCAACCTCCACAAATACTATGGAGGGAAATGACAGACAGCCTTATCACCCAAGCTGAAGATAAGACAGAATAGAATTTAGGTCTGGATGAGCAGCTGGAAATTTAAGAAGAGGGGAGACCTAAAAGCTAGAGAACCACAAAAGGCATAAGACCTGAAATATGAGTATAAACTCTACTTAAATCCCTGGGTGACCAATAAATATGGGGACTGGTTTACTACGGATGGTCAAACAGATGCATCCTCCATTTCTGGACCTAGGTTCCAGGATCCAAAGGCATAGGCTGTAAGTAAAATGCGTCATCACATCCATGGGGCTATATATTTCCCAGGTGCCTGTGGATGGGTCTTCTGGCCCCTGGGTTTATTCCTTTCCCTCTTGCATCTAGGGATGCAAGTAGTAGAAGTCTTCACTACACAGACATACTATCAGCTTCCCTAACTGTTAGAGAATGCCAACTAATCCATTCCCCCAAATCCTTGTCTTTGGGACATACATCTCCCAGGTATCCAGGGACAAGAGACCACAGCTCAAACTATGGACTAGAAACAATGTTTTAAGGACAATGAGGAAATCCTCATTATTTCCCAATATACCCTAACTCTCTCTCAGCACCACAGCCTTCCTACAACACCATCCCCACTGGCTATTTATTCACTGCTCTCTTGATATGGATATCATTTTGGTGTCTCTTCAGTCTCAGTTATTTAGCAGGCAAGAGAACCAGCAGAAAAAGGGGTCACCATCACTTGGGATACAGCCTTAGTCTGAGGAGCCTAGCCCATCTAAGCGAAACCTGTACTCAGATTTCCCCAAGAAGAGTATTTTCATTGAGTGAAATTGCCAGTATCAAAGATAAAGGAATCATAGTGTGGCAGTTATGGGTAAACCTCCTTCAGAGGCTGCTTCCCTTCCCCATATCCAGCCTATACATAATTGCCTTTAATACAGTATCCCATCCCTGCTCCAGTCCCTTGATGAAGTAAAGACACATCCAAGTAAAGAGGAAGAAAGACGTGTGGGGAGTGAGTCCTACTCAACACACAACATTCAATGGTTTTGTGTAAGCTGGTCCTGCCTTCAAATCTACACAGACATTTATTTTTTTTTCTGTGTTGATATTTGTTTATTAATTGTAACAAATAGAACAACAGAAGATGACAGTAATAGAGGAAACGGGGTGCAAAGCATAGGAGAACAGTTCATCTAATTTGTTCAATTTTTATGTAAAGTCTAGAACTATTCTAAAAAAGTTTATTAAAAAAAAAATAGAACTTTCTCCCGACTGTCTATTTGAGGTATATGGTTCCTAGGTGAGAGACAGAGTCTTGAATATTCTCCAACTTTGTTCTTCTTCCTTTGTTTTGCTCATTTTTTATATTTTAATATAAATTTTAGGATGAACTTGCTAACTTACACAAAAATATTACTAGAATTTACACAGGCATTGTCTTGAATAAATAGATCTGTTTGGGGAGAATTAATATCTTAATAATACTGAGTCATCCCATACATAAATATTTTATATCCCCCTATTTATTTCGGGCTTTTCTGTGTCTTTGACACATTTTCTAAATATATGCTAAAGTTTCTATCAGTAATGTTTTATATTTTTCTTTTTTTTAATTATGTTATGACATTTAAAAATTTAGAAGTGAGGGGTCACAGGGATTTACACATTCTCTTTCCTTCACAGTATTTTTTTTTCTTTTTGAAATGATTTAAAAAAAATTTTTTTTCTTCAAGTTTTTATTTATATTCCAGTTAACATACAGTATAATATTAGTTTCAGGTGTAGAATTTAGTGATTCATCACTTACATACAACACCCAGTGCTCATCACTACAAGTGTCCTCCTTAACCCCTCACCCACTTAACTCACAGTATTGTCTTAACTCTTTCCTCCTAACCCTTCCTAAACATTTCCAATCATTCCCACAATCCTCTGCATTGAGAAATTAAGCCTGGTGAACTAGGAGCCAGGACACCAAAATTCTACTCCCAGTATACTTCTAACCAGTTGCTCAAAGCAATAAACATTTATTATCTCACAGTTTCTGTGGGCCAGGAATTCAGGAGCAGCTTAGTTGCTGGGTGGTTCTAATGCAAAGTCTTTCATGAGATTGCATTCAGGATGTTGGCCAGGGTTGCAGTCATCTGAAGGCTTGACTGGAGTGAACAATGCACCTCTAAGATGATTTATCCACATGGCTATTAGCAGGAGCTCTCAGCATTGTGCCATGTGACCTCACCTTAGGCTACTTGAGTGTCCTCTTGATATGGCATATTGTTTTGCCCAAAGTAAGTCATCTAATTGAGAGACCAATGAAAACAAATTCCTCCATGCCTTTTATGACCTACTCTTGGAAGTGACACAATAGAACTTCTGCTTCTTTCTATCCATTGTAGGCTAGTCACTCACCCTAGCTACACTCAGAATGGAGAATTAGACTGTACCTTTTGAAGAGACTGTCAAACAATCAATGGACATATGTACAGTAATGATTGTATTTCCTTTTGGCTTGTATGGGCCATGGTATTTTCAAAGGAACATGTTAAGGAAACATTTTATCTCCTTGTGTTAATTTTTTTGTCTTTCAGATTATATCTTATCCTTCCTACTCTCCACAATGACAGCAGGAATACCTTACTGGGTTTATTTGACTTTATTATGCTGGTAGAAGGGGATCAAGTTGGCTTCCTCCTGGTCCCTGGATCATGAATAGACAGCTTTACCCAGTTAAGGTTGATGCAGTTGCATTCCCTTGCATCCTGCCTCCACTGTAATGTATGTGACTGATAACCCCATGGACATAACTTTCAGGGCTCTATCTGAAACTGGTGAATCTTCCTATTGATCAAGCCCCACCATGGCTTCACTGCAATGAGCAACTTCTGACACGATCACTGACTCTAGCCCTTTGGACTATGATAGTTTGACTGTTAACTCAGGCTATCCTTGAGTCTACCCATAGCCCACTCATCTTCCTTCTCTTCCTCTAGCTTTGCATGAATATTTTACAGATGTTTCCCACTCTTTATAAATAAACCCTTCTACATGCCAAAGTATACACCCAGGTATACAGTGTCTATGGAAAATCTGACCTGTCTTCCTGAGACCCCTCCTTATCTACCTATTATCTTGGGTATATACCACATGAAAGAACTGCCATAATCAAGATGCAAGCCAGTTCCACCTTAACTAAAAGATTTGTTGTGCCCTTTGCAGCCTGTCCCTCCTTATGTCCCTAGTCCCGGATAAATGCTGATCTGTTGTTACTATAGGTTGGATAGAAATCTCTAGAATTTTATATAAATGGAAGCACACAGTATCATTCTTGTGCTCTTGCTTCATTCACTCAGTATAATAATTTTGAATATCAACTATGTTATTGAATGCATTAGTACTTCATTCTATTTTGTTGCTGAGCTTTACTCTATTGTATGATAGTCTGTGTTTTGTTTTTCTCACTATTGATGGCCCCTTGGATTGTTTCCCACTTTGGGGTCATTGAATCAAGCCATTATGAATATTTGTGTATGTGTCTTTGCATGGACTTATGTTTTCTTTTTTTTTTTAAAGATTTTATTTATTTATTTAAGACACAGAGAATGAGAGAGAGCACATGAGAGGGGGGAGGGTCAGAGGGAGAAGCAGGCTCCCTGCCGAGCAGGGAGCCCGATGCGGGACTCGATCCCGGGACTCCAGGATCATGACCTGAGCCGAAAGCAGTCGCTTAACCAACTGAGCCACCCAGGCGCCCTGGACTTATGTTTTCATTTCTCTTGGGAAATACCCAGGGGCAGAATGAATGGGTCATATGGTGTTAAGTATAAGTTCCACTATTTAGAAATCTTACAAACAGCTATCAAAAGTGGTTTTATGGTTTTATGCTCCAACTAGCAGTCTATGAGCATTTTAATAGCTTCATATCCTCACCAAGAATTGGTATGGTAAACATTTGTTAATTTTAGTTTATGTATGTTAATAATGGTGCTAGAGGGATACTTTACATTTTAAACAGTTCAATTCTTTGAGTTTTCCTTCAGTAGTTAACATTTGTTGTCCTAAGACATCCTGGCCTAGGCAAAAGTCACAGAGATACTCTCCTGTTTTCTTTTAGAAGAATTATTATGTTTCTAATTTTAACATTTAGTTTCATTTTGAATTATTTTTGCATATGAAATGACATAAGGTTTCTTTCTTTTTTATTTTCTTCAGTTGGTTCTAACACTTTTTGTAGAAAGAAACTTAATTCCTCATTGAATTCCCTGGCATCTTGGTCTAAAATGAACTGACCATAATGTGTGGTTCTATTTCTGCAGTCTCTTTTTTGTCCCACTGAGAATTGTCTAACCTTATACCAATATCACTGTCTGGATTACTACACTTTGATTACCCTAGGAAAGAAGGGAGGCAAGGAGAGAGCCAATATATCATTGTAGTGGCCCATACCTCTTAAAAGAAAAATGCAGGCAATGGAATGTGAGCATATATAATCCAGTGCAGTAGAATTAGAGATGCATTTGAAATCCATTCCTCTGTGTTTCTGTGTATCCCATAAAACTATTTGTAACCCGCACAGTCCCTCAGCCTGTCAGATGACTAGTTTGCACTCCAAATCCAAAATTATTTGATTGTGAAATCAAAGGGTAGTGAAATCCAGAGCTCATTTTCTCTTTGGTTGTATCCCAGTCAACCTTATCTGTGTACACCAAGATTTGAATTTCATGTAACTGTCATGTGTCATGGAATATTATTCTTTTGGTTTCTTTCAAGCATTTAAAAATGAAAAATTAGCTCCCAGGGTGTACAAAAACAGGTGGTGTGCAAGTTTTGGCCCATGGTTGTGGGTTGGTAACCCTTGATCCGAGTTGTCTATGCATAGTCCAATAGCACATTCTTTAGATTTCTATAGAAACACTAATAGGGCTCCACTGTAAAATGACAGTGGACCACAGCTAAAAGAGTTGGAAGACACAGACTTTGACAAGGAGTCCTTAAAGTAGTCTAAACACAGCAGGGGAAACAAAAAAACAAGGACACAAGAGGAAATTGAAGCCTCTGGTGCCTACAGTTATGGCAAACATTGAATGCAGACTAACTCCTAGCCAGATTAATATAAAACCTCATACTAATGGCCTATTTACCTCAGATCCTATTACTTAATACATCATGTCTGGCTTTCAGGAAAAGGTTACAAAGCATGCCAAAATGCACTCAAAATCAGTCTGAAGAGATAAAGCAAGCTTCAAAACTCAAGACACTGATATAACACAGATTTCAGAATTATCAGACAGGGAATTTAAAATAACTATGATTACAAACATAACACTACAGAAATTCATCATTCACAAAGAAAGAGAGCAAGAGAAGAAGAAAGCAACAGAAAACTACAAAAACAACCAGAAAACAAATAAAATGGCAATAAGTACATATCTATCAATAATTCCTCTAAATATACATGGCCTAAATGCTCCAACCAAAAGTAACTGGGTGATGGAATGGATAAAAGAACAAGACCCATCTACATACTGCTTACAAGTGACTCATCTCAGACCTAAAGACACATACAGACTGAAAGTGAAGGGATGGAAAAACATTTACCATGAAAATGGAAACAAACAAAAAGCTAAAATGGCAACACTTATATCAGACAAAATTGACTTTAAAACAAACACTGTAACATGAAACAAAAAAAAGGGCATTACATAATGATAAAGGGATCAATCCAACAAGAGGATATAATAGCTGTAAATATCTACACACCCACTGGGGCACCTAAATACATAAAGTGGATATTAATGGTCAGAAAGAGAAATTGATGATAATACAATGGTAGTAGGGGACTTTAACAACCCCCTTACAACAATGAATGGATCATCCAGGCAGAAAATCAATATGGAAACAATGGCTTTGAATGACACCATAGACCAGATGGACATAACAGATATAGAACCATCTATCCCAAAACAACAGAATACACATTCTTTTCAAGTGCACATGGAATATTCTCCAGAATAGATCCCATGTAAGGCTACAAAACAAGCTTCAATAAATTTAAGAAGACTGAAATCATACCATGCATCTTTTGCAACCACAGTGGTATGAAACTAGAAATTAATCACAAGGAAAAAAATGTAAAAAACCCATAAACAACATGATACTGAACAACCAATGTGTCAATGAAGAAATCAAAGAAGAAGTAAAAGAAATACATGGAGACAAATGGAAATAAAAAGCCAATGGTCAAGTCTTTAGGACACAATGAAAGCAATTCTAAGAGGGATATATATAGCAATGCAGGCCTACCTGCAGAAATAAAGTAACTGATTAATGTCTTAAGGGCGCTCATGCAAAAAATAGATGACATAAAAGAACTTATGGGTAATGTAAGCAGAGAGACAGAACTCTAATACAAATCAAAAGCAATTCTAGAAACTTTAAAAATAGACACTTTAAGGGGCGCCTGGATGGCTCAGTCAGTTAGGTGTCCAACTCTTGATTTCAGCTCAAGTGATGATCTCAGGGTCGTGAATCAAGCCACACATCAAGCTTCATGCTGGGTGTGGAGCCTGCTTAAGATTCTCTCTCCCTCTGCCCCCCCACTCATGCAAGTATGCTCTCTCTTTCTCTAAAAAAATAAAATTAACAGGGTGCCTGGTGGCTCAGTCAGTTAAGCATCCACCTTTGGCTCAGGTCATGATCCCAGGGTCCTGGGATTGAGTCCCGCATTGGGCTCCCTGCTCAGCGGGGAATCTGCTTCTCCCTCTCCCTCTGTGCGCTCGCTCTCTCTCAAATAAATAAATAAAATCTTAAAAAAATAAAATTAAAATAAAAAAATAGATACTTTAGGAGAAATTAAGAGTACTTTTGATGGGATCATCTGTAGACTAGACACAGCCAAGAAAAGAATCAGTGAGCTTGAAGTCAATAGAAACTTCCCAAACTAAAAGGCAAAGAGAAAAAAAAGCAATGAAAGAAAAAAACAAGAGAGCAGAATGTATTGCAGGATAATATCAAAAGTCATAATATATGCATAATTTGAATACCATAAGAAGAAAGAACAGAGCAGAAGAAATATTTGAATAATGGCAGTATATTATCCAAAATCAATGATAAAAAGCAAACCAGAGACTCAGACGAGTAAGTGGGAAAAATAAACACCTATGCATATCATATTTTAATTACGGAAAACTCAAGGCAAAGAGAAAAATCTTAAAAGAAGCTAGAGGGAAAAAAAATCACCTTCCATGTAAGATAAAAAGGATGAGAATTACGATGGAAAAACTGTCAGTAAACATACAAACAAGAGGAGAGCAGAGTAAAAAATTTAACATTTTAAAAGGAAAAAAACCCCTAGAATTCTAGGTCTAGGAAAATTAACCTTTAGAAGTGGGTAAAAATGAAAGCTTTTCAGACAAACAAAAATGAGGAAATCCATTATCAGCAGACATGTTCTGGAATAAGCATGAAAAGAAAATCTTCAGAAGAAAAATGGTACTGGTCGGAAACTTGAATCCATATAAAGACAGGAAGAGTGCCTGAAAAGGAATTAAAAAGTCATGAATAGATTTTATTTTTCTTTTTCATACTTGATAGAAAAAATAACCATGTGTTTGAAGCAATAATAGTAGCACTGTATTAGTGGTTATAACAGAGAGATAAGTAAAATGCATGACAACAATGTTACAAGTAACTGGAGGGAGGGATTCTGCCATCATATTCCTGCACTACACATGAAATATATATTATCATTTAATGGTGATTTTCATTATTTTAATATGTACATCATAAACTCTAGGATGAGGACTAATTTTTTAAAAAATGCATTAGTGGTATGCCAAGAGGTAATAAAATGGAATTAAATAAAATGCCTTGTTAAAACTAGAGAAGTCAGAAAAAGAGTAGATGTAATGTGCAAAGTTACAAATATATTACTCCAACTATATCAATAACACATAACTATGAATAGTTTAAATACACTACTTGAAAGAGATTAAAAGAGATTGTCAAAGTGGATAAAAAAGTCCAAACTATATGTAGTCTACAAAGTCCAATTTAATTAAAAAGACCTAGAAAGTTTAAAAGTAAAAAATGGAGATGAGACAGAGCAGGGACTGGACTCAGGTCCCCTCCACCTTGACCATAAAATCCAGCATTCTTTGGTTACATCTGAAAGAAAGAAAGAAAGAAAGAAAGAGGGGCGCCTGGGTGGCTCAGTTGGTTAAGCCACTGCCTTCGGCTCAGGTCATGATCCTGGAGTCCCGGGATCGAGTCCCGCATCGGGCTCCCTGCTCGGCAGGGAGCCTGCTTCTCCCTCTGACCCTCCCCCCTCTCATGCTCGCTCTATCTCATTCTCTCTCTCAAATAAATAAATAAAACCTTAAAAAAAAAAGAAAGAAAGAAAGAAAGAAAAAAAGAAAGAAAGAAAGAAAGAGAAAGGAAGGAAGGAAGGAAGGAAGACTAAAATTCTATGCCTCCCAAGTGACAATATTTTGCAGGAATGTGGAAGAAGGATGCTTACTGAAAGGAGCATGCTTACTACAAAGACTGGCAAAGACTGGACAAAATGGGTCAGCCTCAAGAAGGACCCCAGTGCTTAACTTTCACCAACTTTCCCCCTCATTACAATACTAAAAATCACACTCGGGTGGAGATTTAACAGGCAAACGAAATACACGATTATGAAGAAGCATGTTCCCTCAACTGTGCCTGTGCCACCAACTTCCTATATTTCCCCTCCCCTATGTACTTAAATATCACTCATTTCCCACCTCAGCCCCTTTAAAACTTTCCCTGGCCATTGTTCAGAGAGCCAGGCCCACTTTCCAGCTGTGCCTGTGTCTCCCTTCAGCTCGAGCTGTTACCCCAATAAAGCCTTGCCTGTGTTGGTACATTTTGGGTCCAGCTTTGTTTCTACTTTTGCTGGGTCCAAGGACCTGAGTCTACTAACAGAAAGACCTATTATGCTAACACTAATCAAAACAAAGCTGGAATGGCCATATTAATTTCAGACTAAACATATTTCAGACAAGAAAAATTATCAGGGATATTTCTCCAAGAAGATAAAACAATCTTTTTTGTGTATGCACTTAGAATATTAAATTACCTGAGTCTGAAACTGATAGAACTGCAAGTTCTATTGTAGTTAGAGACTTCCATACCCCTCTGTCAGTAATAGATAAATCAAGCAGACAGAAAGTCAATAAGGCAGTTGACCCAAACAGCATGATCACCCAACTTCATCTAATTACATGTAGAATGCTCTTTCCCAAAGAACAAGATGCATTTCTTCTTAAGTTCATATGGAACATTTACTAAAATAGACCTCATTCTGGGCCAAACCCCCCCCCATCTCTTAACAAATATAAAGAATAGAAACCATATAATGTTCTCAGGCCATAACGGAATTAAACTGTAAATCAGTAACAGAAAGATAGCTAGAAAATCCTCCCCAGTGGTACTTGTTGTGATGAGTACTTGGTGTTATATTTAAGTGATGAATCACTAAATTCTACTCCTGAAAAAAAGCCCTCCCCAGTATTTGGAAATAACACCATACTTCTAAATAATACATGGATCAATGAAGAAGTCTCAAGAAAAATGTAAATCAAAATAGTTTTTCAAAATTTGTGGGATGCAGCAAAACCAGCACTTAGATATTTATAGCATAAATGCATATATATATTAGAAGACAAGAAATATCTAAAATCAATCACCTAAATTTCCCCCTTAGAAAAAAGGAGAAAAAAAGCAATGTAATCCTAAAGCAAGCAGGAAAAGAAGTAATAAAAATTAAGACAGAAATCAATGAAAGTGAAAACATAAAACAAAGAAAATTAACAAAGCCAAAAGCTAGGTCTTTGAAAAAGCCAATATGTCTAGCCATACTAACTATGAATAAAAAAAAGAGAGAAGACACAAAATATTACCAATATGAGATGTGAAAGAGAGGGGAGTACTACTGATTCTCATGGAAATTCAAAGGATCATACAAGAAGAGCATGAACAAATTCATGCCCATGCATTTTATAACTTCAATGAAATGAATTAACTCCTTTAAAAATACAAACTACAAAATATCACACAAGGAGAAACAGATCATCTGAATAAGTTAATCAATAATTAATCACCTTCCCAAAACAAAGCACTGGGCCCAGATGATTTTCCTGGTAACATTTCTCAGTAATTTAAGGAATAATAATAATACTAAAAATTCATAATAACTTCCAGACAGTAGAAGCAGATGAAACACTTCCTAATTCATTCTATGATACCAGTATTAACTCCTCAGATATGAAAATTAAAGACATTACAATAAAGGGAAACTGTAAAACAACTTCTCTCCGAAACATATATGCAAAAATCCTCAATAAAATGTAGGAAGTCAAATAAAACAATCTATTAAAATAATTATACTCCATGATCAAGTGACATTTATTCTGTGTGCAAGACTGGTTCAACATTCAAAAATCAGTAAATGTAATTCAGCATATTAACAGGCTAAAGAAGATCATATAATCATGTCAAACTGAAGCAAAAAACACAGGTGTTTTTGTGTATGGTGTAAGAAAATGGTCCAGTTTCATTCTTTTGCATGTCGCTGTCCAGTTTTGCCAACACCATTTGTTGAAGAGACTGTCTTTTATCCAATGGATATTCTTTCCTGCTTTGTCAAAGATTAATTGACCATATAGTTGTGGGCTTGCTTCTGGATTTTTTATTCTGTTCCATTGATCTGTGTGTCTATTTTTGTGTCATTACCATACTGTTTTGATTAGTACAGCTCTGTAATATAACTTGAGGTCTGGAATTGTGATGCCTCCAGCTTTGCTTTTCTTTTTCAGAACTGCTCTGGCCATTCAGGGTCTTTTGTGGTTCCATGTAAATTTGAGGATTGTTTGTTCTAGTTCTGTGAAAAATGCCATTGGTATTTTGATAGGGATTGCATTAAATCTGTGGATTGCTTTGGGTAGTATGGACATTTTAACAATATTTGTGTTATCTTCAATTTCTTTCATCAATGTTTTATACTTTTTGGAATACAAGTCTTTCATTTCCTTGGTTAAGCTTATTTCTGGGTATTTTATTATTTTTGATGCAATTATAAATGGGATTGCTTTCTTAATTTCTCTTTCTGTTGCTTCATTATTGGTGTATAGAAATGCATCAGATTTTTGTGTGTTGATTTTATACACTGTAAATTTACTGAATTTGTGTATCAGTTCTAGCAGTTTTTTGGTGCTCTTGAGCCTCAGCCCCCAGGGCAATCCTACAGCAGAAGGGGTCGCAAGCTACAACTCCAAAAGTGCAGGGAGAAACACCTCTTTCTGAAGCAGGGCTCGATCTCACGACCCTGAGATCATTACCTGAGCCAAAATCAAGAGTTGGATGTTCAACGGATTGAGCTACCCAGGTGACCCTCTTTTTTGTTTTAACTCTCTCTCTGTTCTATGTCACTTCTGGGGTGAAGTGACATAGTCACAGAAGTGGGTAATTTCTATCTGGAGGACAGAAAAGGAGAGCCCCAGGAAACCAAAAAGTACTAGGAAGATGGCAAAGAACTTATTCTTGGGAAAGTGCCTCCATAAAGCTGTTTATGAACTTTTCAGATCACCGCCAACTTTCAAATGCTTAGATTTGATCATAATTAGCCTACCAAAGACTTTGAGAATTTTGCTACCTGATAGACCACTGTCCAGGTCCCAGAATAACCACTAGGTAGTACACGTGTGAAACAAATCCAAATAGCACTGCAAAGGTTTAGAAAACTGAACTGACAGTGGAACTATAGCCCACAGAGGGCAGGTTGAAACTTGCAGCTTGACCTAACCAAACTGAGTGCCTGCTAAAACAAAAATATTAATATTGTTTATAAAATTTAACCAGATCCAAAGTCTCATGACATAACACTCAAACTGTTCAGAGTAAAACCCCAATTACTTTGACATACACAGAACCACAGATACCTTAACTTTCATGGGAAAAGACAAACAGCTAACAACAAAGGGATGACACAGACGCTGGAAATATATGATAAAGACTTAAAGAACTGTCATAAAAAGCATTTGATTGAGCAATTATGAACACACTTGAAACAAAGTTTAATGTAGAAAGTATCAGTAAATAGATAGAAGTGGTAATGAAAACCCAAATAGAAATGCTAGAATGGAAAAATTACAATAATCTAATTAAAAACTCCCTGGAAGGACTGAATAGCATAATTGAGATAAAAGAGAAACAAAGTCAGCAAACTTTGATAAGTTTGATAAGATAAATCAATAGAAATGATCCAATTTGAAAAGCAGCATAAACAGTCCCTGAATGCCTCAGGGACCTGTGTGACAATGACAAAAGATCTAACATACTTATCATTGGAGTCTTAAAAAGAGAGCAGAGAGCATGGCTGAAAAATTAAAAAATAAAGGCTCTAAAGTTTTAAAGTTTGTCAAAAGGCATAAGCCTGCAGATTCAAGATCAGTGAACCCTAAAGAGGTAAACCCAAAGAAACACATTTCCAGACATGTCATAATCAAACTGTTAAAAACTAAAGACAAAAAAGAAATCTTGGAATGGTTAGAAAAAAATGTTTTACCTTAGGTGAATAATGATTCAAATGACTGTGCATTTCTAATCATAAACCATAGAGGCCAGACGGAAGTGGCTTACATTTTTCAACTGCTGAAAGAAAAGAACTTTGAATCCAGAATCCTATATACAGTGAAAATATCCTTTAAGAATGAAGGGGAAGTAAAGACATTTTCAGAAGAAGGACACCAAGAAAATACATACACAGTAGAAATGCATTTAAAAATTGGTAAACAGTGGGGAAACTAAGATGGCAGCAGAGTAGGAGAACCCTAGGCTCATATCATCTCTCAAACACAACAAGATAACTTTCAAATCATTCTGAATACCCAAAAAATCAACCTGAGGACTGATAGAACAAACTCCACAACAAGAGAGTGAGAAGAGGCCATATCAAGGAAGTGTAGAGATGTGGACTCAGTGGGATTGAAGATACCTAGTTCTGTGCATGACAGCCAACTGATAATCAGGAATTTTATGAGCAGGTTGTTAAATTATTAGTAGCTTGAAATTGGTCATAGTGAGAGTATTCACACCATAAAAATCAGCAAACACTACATGTTAAGAACCTTTTTTTCCCTGGAGTGCCAGTTTGCTAACACACCACTGCCTCGATGTGATCTTGAGGAAAGACAAGGACTAGGCATTTCCATGGAAACTTCAGGAGGCTTAAATTTGTAATCCCATTTCATAGGCTTTGCTTCTGTTGCCTTCGGAGAGATTTGATTCAAGCCTGTTTGGATTACAGCTGACAGATATTCATAGACTAAAACACAATATCCAGGGGGCGCCTGGGTGGCTCAGTTGTTAAGCATCTGCCTTCGGCTCAGGTCATGATCCTAGGGTCCTGGGATAGAGCCCTGCATCAGGCTCCCTGCTCGGCGAGAAGCCTGCTTCTCCCTCTCCCACTCCCCCTGCTTGTGTTCCTGCTCTTGCTATCTCTCTCTCTGTCAAATAAATAAATAAAATCTTTTAAAAAAACAAAAATAAAACACAATATCCAACAAAGGAAATCAATGCCTCACATCTTTTGCACACTTGTCAGATATTTTCCTTCCACACACATTATTAATCCCTATAATGTAGTGATTTCATCTTTGCTTTAAAATGTCTTTAGTATTTAAAATATTTTAAAATAGATACAGATTTATACCTGAAATAAAGATACTTCAAGTCTTCTTATATATTTACTCATATATTTACTATTTGTGGTGTTCTTTTAAGTTCCTGCAGATAAAGACTTCCATCTAGTAATATTTCCCTTTATCTTACAGGATTTCTTTGAGCATTTATTTTAGCCAGGCTTGCTGGAGACACAAATATCTCTCAATTTTTATATCTGAAAATATTTTTACTTTGCCTATTTTTGAAGTATTTTTTTTTTTTTTGGTTCACATGGAATTCTAAGTTGACAAGATTTTGCTATCAACAATTTAAATATATAAGTCCATTGTGTTCCATGCTCCATGGATTCTGCTGCAAAATCAGTGTAAACTTATCATTGTTCCCCTATATATAAGGTATTTTTCCCTCTGGCTGCTATTTAGACTTTATTTTTCAGGAATTTGACGATAATGTGTCTCTGTGTTGTTTTCTAAATACCTTTTTCACTGGATCCTATAACATATTTATTAAAACAGTATTTTCAAATTGGTCTTATAATTCCCTAATTGAGGCCATCTCTTATATAGGTATAATGACTGTTTACTTTTTGGATCATAAGCCACATTTGTTTGATTCTTCATATATCCAGTATTTTAAAAAGGTATGTTAGGTATTTATGTAAAATATAAGTAGAGATAGAAATAAAAAAAAATTTTCACAAAAAGGCATGGCTCTTCTTCTGTCAAGACACAGTATGAGGGGCTGGGTTAATCTAATCTGTATTTTAGCTGAACCTGTACTTTTGAGAGCAAGATATGGATACAGAATATTTAAGAAACATTATCAAGCAAGTTGACCTAACTAACATTTATAGAGTGCTCCACTACACAAGGCAGGTTATAGTTATTTTCAAGTGCATATTGACCATTCACCAATACTGACCATATGCCAGGCATAGGATATACTTAATATATATTTAAAAGGATTTAAGGCATATAATGTTTGTTTTTAGATAATAATGGAATTAAATAAGAAATCGATAGCAATGAGATAATTCCCAAATATTTAGAAATTTAGTAAAATACACTGAAATAACAAAGGGTCAAGGAAGAAATGCCAAGGGAAATAAGAAAATACTTCACACTGAATGATAATGAAAACACAACATATCAGAATTTGATGCCACTGTAATTGTTCTTAGAGGAAAAATTATAGCTATCATGCCTATACTAGAAAGGGAAAAATATTTAAAATCAAAGAACTAGGCTACCACCATAAGAAGGTGGAAAAAAGAACAAATTAGTAGAATGAAAATTTAAGAGTGGAAATCACTTAAATTGAAAATAAACATTACAAAAAAAAATCAACAAACTCATAGAAGTAGAGAAAGTTGTCCTCATCAGGCTGTTTCTTACCTATCACAGAAGCCACCAAGAGGACCTGAAATTTTATCATTTTTAGTTATTTCATCCCAGAAGATTCCATATCGGGCCATGGGCCTATCAGTCAGCTTCTGAAACTTAAACACATATTTCAGAGGATAGCTTAGCCACACAGAATTGTCTAATAAGTAAGACTCAAAAAATTTTCTGGAATTGGGCTCTAGCTGCCGTAGAAGAGGGAGTAGTTCCTGCAAAGAAACATTAGAGTAACATACATCGAATTTTTCTCTACGTTTTCTCTTTCTGAATTCTTTCTATTGATGGCTCCAGCATCCATCCAGGCACCTCCTTTTATGCTGATTAAAACCCACCTCCTCAAAACCCAAACATCAGTCAAGTTCTATAAATCTCCTATCAAACAAGTAACCCTCTACTTGGCTAACCACTGTCTGATTTTACTGATTTAATCACATCATCCCCTTGTCACTTCCTGATGAAGAATGTCCCTATGCTTTCTACATAAAATCCCAAACCCTCAAAAAACAATTCCAAGCTTTCAGGCCACCAACCGCTTCTTGCCAAACACTGATCTATCCAAACTGCCAACATTCAGGCTGCTTATTTTTCAGTTCTCTCTGAAGAACACATGATCATCACTCTAACTTAAACACTCTCACCTCCATTTGCTTGGTATTTCCTCTTTATTCACCCTTTAGATTCCACTTTAGATTTAATTTCCTCCAAAAAGCCTTCTTTGAACGCGTAAATCCATCAGATAAGTTGCCCTCTTTATGTGCTCTCACTACACCTTGTTCCACTAAAACAATATGTGAATTTAGGTAGGCTACCTAACTTCTTAATGTCTCATTTTTTTTGTAGATTCCATGGGAATCTCTATATAGATAATAATGTCATGTTACATGATTTATATTGGTCTTTCTAATATTTATGCATTTTACTTCCTTTTATTGCTCATTATATTGGTAGGACCTAGAATACAAAAGAGAATAGAAAGGATATTTCTGCCTTATCCTAATTTTAGTGGAAAGATCTTCAAGTTTTCACCATGTTAGGTTTGATATTAGTTGAAGGTTTTTCATGATAACCTTTATTGGGTTGAGAACATTTTCTTATATTTCCAATTTGCTGAGAGTTTTTGTTATGAATGGGTATTGGATATTGTCAAATATTTAATACGTATCAATTGAGATAATCATATGGTTTTCACTTTAGTTTCTTAATATGGTGAATTATATTATTTATCTAATGTTAAACCAACCTTGGAATTCTGGGATAAACCCCATCTAGTCATGAAGCAATTTCCTTTTTATATATTTCTGGATAGGACTTACTAATATTTGTTAATGATTTTGGTATCTATAATCTTGGGGTATACTGATAAGCACTTTTATTGGTAATATTTTTGGTATTAGGTTAGTGCTGATTTCATAAAACAAGTTAAGGAGGATTATTCTTGGAAAAAATTTTATTTCTTCCTTAAATGTTTGATAGAAATCAGCAGCAAAGGCATCCAGGTTTGTTTTCTTTCTGGGAAACTTACTGTTCATTAATTTCATTTTCTTTAGCTATAGGGCTTTTCAGATTATTTATTGAGTAAGCTTTGATGGTATATGTCTTTCAAAAATTTTTTCTATTTCATCTAAGTTGTATAATATATTGAGATAAAGTTAATAATAATCCCTTATTATCTTTTTAATATCATGATTCTGTATAGTGATGTCCCATTCTTCATTTCCATTATTAGTGATTTGTGTCTTCATCTTTTTCTTTTTCAGTCTGTTTAGATGTTTATCAATTTTAGTGACCATTACAATAATCTCTGTTTAGCATTAAAGGGTTTCTCTCAATGTCTCAGTTTTTAACCTGTGAAATGGGAATGACAACAACACTACATCATAGTTTTGTGAGGAGTATAAATGAGAAAATCCATGTAAAGCACTTAGAACAGTTCTTGGCACCATATGTAGCATTTAGTAAGTATTTTATTTAATATTATTAGAATGTATAGGTTACTGTGTGTTAAAAATGCTTTTGACTCTCACTCTCCACAAGTTAATGTCCTTGAAATGAGAAACTGTCTTATATTTAATGACAGTATCTAACACAAAGCTTTGTAGAATTAATGAATGAGACATATAAATAAGTAATTAATACAATGCTCTTTTGTAGACCACCCTACATTCCCACACTCGATGCATCAGTCTTTCCAAACCACTGAATATGTAATGACAGTCCCTGCCCATGGTCTCTACTCCAGCTTTCCTCCTCACAGTATCTGCAACATATGGGATGATTTTCCCCAGCTTTCCCTACAGTTTATTGTCTGGACCACCTCTCACTCTCCCTGTAGGCACAATAGGTCCTTCTAGTTCATAATAGACAGGACCCAGAGCACATACAATCTAGGGGCCTGGAAGCCTGACAGATGAATGGGTGATGGGTGCAGGTGGTGAGCCAATAAATTACTTTGAACCACCAAGTCTAGAATGACGGAGGAAGCGTCAAGAAGAAAAGAAGTTTACCTAATTTACACTCCTTAGGAACCTTGCCACATAAGGTTCCTTATGGAACTTTATGTTCCACATAACATAGAACTAGCCCACACAAAAGTTCTAGCCCACACAAAAGGAATTGTGCTGTGGACACAGAATAGGAAGTTATAGACAATGGGGAAATCTGAAAGAAGTTTTCAGGGAAAAGGGTGAGAGAAGTAATCAGAAAAAAACAGAGAACACTGAACTCCTTTAAAGTCCTTTAGTTCCCTCATAAACACTTAAAGCTAGAGGAGCTAAGATGGCGGTATAGGAGGAGAACCCTAAGCTCTTCTTGTCCCTCAAACACAACTAAATACCTATTAAATCATTCTGAATACCCCAGAAATCAACCTGAAAACTGACAGAACAAACTCTATCACTAAAGGGAGAGAAGGAGCCACATCAAAGAAGTAGGAGGACAGAGACGGTTTGGGGGAGAAACAGATCACAGGTCCTGCAGAGGGAAGGGAGCCCTGGTAGCAGAGAAAGGCACTAAAGAGAGGAGCACACAGGGGAATACACAAGGAGAAAACTTCCCCAAGGCCACTGGCTGGTAAAATGAGAGGGGCTGATTTTCCTGAGTTCTTGCAACCAGCGGGGCTTAATACTGGAGTTTTAAAGGTTGGCAGGCTGGCTGGGATAGAGCCTAGAGGGCACTGCCCTGCTCCTGGAGAGAAGGCAAGCAGTTCCAGGGGCAGAAAGCATGGAAACAGCTATCTGAAGAACCCCTGGGGCACACAGGGACAAGATTGCTCACTCTTCTGGAAGCGCATCCCTGAGAGGTAGCTTTCACAGAGACACCTCTCCAGGGACAAAGGACTTGGCTGGCAACATTTCCCTCCCCCACCCCTCAGCATAAAAGCAGAGCCAGTCACAGAAAGCAGCTCAGCCCCCCAAACTGGCTGCCTAATTTAATTACACCAAGTCCCACACTCCTGTGCTCTGGCAGACTGCACTTCTTGGTCAAACCTGCCTAAGTCTCAGCATGGCGAGACCCTCCCCCAGAAGACCAGCACAGGCCCCTGGCATGCCACCTCCCTAAAATCTGGAGTTCTAAAAAGTCACCAGCCATGGCTGGGATAGGACCTGGAGGGCACTGTGCTGCTCCTGGAAAGGAAGCAGGCAAACAATGCAGAGGGAGACAGTGTGGAAACAGCAATCTGCAAAATGCCTGGGACACACGGGGGAAGATTATTCGATCTTCTCAGAGTGCTTCACTGAGAGCAGCAGGCAAGGAGACCACTCTCTGGGAACAAAGGAGGTGGCTGGTGCCATTTCACTCCCCTGCCCCTCACCATAAACACAGAACCACCTGAAGTAAACAGCACGTGCCAACACTACCTGCCTAACCAGCTTCCATCACGTCCAACACCCCTGCACTCTGGCAGTACTGCCTTTCTTGGTCAAGTCTGCCTCAGTCCCAGCTTTGGGATCCCCTTCCCTAGAAGACCAGCAGAAACCCATGCCCACACCACATCACCTGACCAGAGAGTTCTGCAGGGCTTCAGTTCTAGTGGAAATAGTATTGAATCTCATTTAATAAGCAAACTGGAGAACACCTAGTTAAAAACTCCCCACATTCTGGCCAAGGACCAAACACTGAGTGGGTTAACCAGGAAATTAAAGAAGAAATAAAAAACTACATGGAAGCAAATGAAAATGAAAACACAATACTCCAAAACCTTTGGAACCAGTAAAGGCAGTCCTAAGAGGGAAGTATATAGCAATACAGGCCTTCCTCAAGAATCAAGAAAAGTATCAAACACACAACCTAACCTACACCTAAAGGAGCTGGAAAAGAGGAGCAAATAAAGCCTAAACCAGTAGAAGAAGGGAAATAAGTAAGATTAGAGCAGAAATAAATGATATAGAAATAAAAAAAAATAGAACAGACCAATGAAACTAGGAGCTGGTTCTTTGAATGAATTAATAAAATTGATAAGCCCCTAACCAGACTTATCAAAAAGAGAAGAGAAAGGACCCAAATAAATAAAATCACCACGAAAGAGGAGAGATCACAACCAACACTGTAGAAATACAAACAATTATAAGAGACTATCATGAGCAATTATATGCCAATAAATTAGGCAATCTGGAGGAAATGGAAGCATTCCTAGAAACATATAAACTAGCAAAACTGGAACAGGAAGAAATAGAAAATTTGAACAAACCCATAACCAGCAAAGAAATTGAATCAGTAATCAAAAATCTCCCAGCAGGGGCATCTGAGTGGCAGTCAGTTAAGCGCCTGACTTCGGCTCAGGTCATGATCTCAGTCCTGGGATTGAGCCCCATATTGGGCTCAATCTCTCTAATAAATAAAATCCTTTAAAAAAAAATCTCCCAAAAAACAAGAGTGCAGGGCCAGATGGCTTCCCAGGGGAATTCTACCCTGGGAACATTCAGAGAAGAATTCATACCTATTCTTCTCAAGCTGTTACAAAAAATATAAATGCAAGGAAATCTCCCAAGCTCATTCTATGAGGCCAGCATCACCTTGATTCTAAACCAGTACGACCCCACTAAATATCAGAATTATAAACCAATATCCCTGATGAACATGGATGCAAATATTCTCACAAAGATACTAGCTAATCAACTCCAACAGTAAATTAAAAGGATTAGTCACCATGATCAAGTGGGATTTATTCCTGGGCTGCAGGTGTCGTTCAATATCCACAAATCAATCAATGTGATACACCACATTAAGAAAGGAAGGATAAAAACCATATGATCCTCTCAATAGATGCAGCAAAAGCATTTGACAAAATACAACATCCTTTCTTGTTAGAAACCCCCAAGACAGTAGGGAAACAAGGAACATACTTCCATCATAACAGCCATATATGAAAGACCCACAGCTAATATCACCCTCAATGGGGAAAAACTGAGAGCTTTTCCCCTAAGTTCAGGAACATGACAGGGATGTCCACTCTCACCACTGTTGTTCAACATCGTACTGGAAGTCCTAGCCTCAGCAATCAGACAACAAAAAGAAATAAAAGGCATCCAAATTGGCAAGGAAGAAGTCAAACTCACTCTTTGCAGACAAAATGATACTCTATGTAGAAAACCTGAAAGACTCCACCAAAAAATTGCTGGAACTGATCCATGAATTCAGCAAAGTCATAATATAAAATCAATGTACAGAAATCTGTTGCATTTCTATACACCAATAATGAAGGAGCAGAAAGAGACATCAAGGAATTGATCCCATTTACAACTGTACCAAAACCTGTAAGATACCTAGGAATAAACCTATCCAAAGAGGTAAAAGATCTGCACTCTGAAAACTATAGAACACTTATGAAGGAATTTGAAGAGGACACAAAGAAATGGAAAAATATTCCATGCTCACGGGTTAGAAGAGCAAACATTGTTAAAATGTCCATACTACCCAAAGCAATCTCACATTAATGCAATCCCCATCAAAATACCATCAGGATTTTTCACAGATTTAGAACAAATAATCCTTAAGTTCGTATGGACCACAAAAGACCCCAAATAGCCAAAGCAATCCTGAAAAAGAAAAACAAAGCTGAAGGCATCATGATTCTGGACTTCAAGTTATATTACAAAGCTGTAGTGATCAAGACAGTACGGTATTGGCACAAAAACAGACACATAGACCAGTGGAACAGAATAGAAAACCCAGAAATGGACCCACAGCTATGTCGTCAACTAATCTTTGACAAAACAGGAAAGAATATCCAATGGAAAAAAGACAGTCTCTTCAACAAATGGTGCTGGGAAAACTGGACAGCAACATGCAGAAGAACGAAACTGGACCAGTTTCTTCCATCACACACAAAAATAAATTCAAAATGGATGAAAGACCAAAATGTAAGACAGGAAACCATCAAAATCCTAGAGGAGAACACAGGCAGGAACCTCTTTGACCTTGGCTGTAGCAATTTCTTACTAGACACATCTCTGGAGGCAAGGGAAACAAAAGCAAAAATAAACTATTGGGACCTCATCAAGACAAAAAGCTCTTGCACAGCGAAGGAAACCAACAAAACTAAAAGGCAACTGATGGAATAGGAAAAGATATTCACAAATGACATATTGGATAAAGGGCTAGTATCTAGAATCTATAAAGAACTCATGAAAATCAACACCCCCAAAATAAATAATCCTGTTAAGAAATGGGCAGAAGAACTGAACAGACATTTCTCCAAAGAAGACATACAAATGGCTAACAGACACATGAAAAATTGCTCCATATCACTTGCCATCAGGGAAATACAAATCAAAACCACATTGAGATACAAACTTACATCAGTCAGAATGGCTAAAATGAACAATACAGGGAACAACAGATATTGGCAAGATGTGGAGAAAGGGCAACACTTTTGCACTGTTGGTGGGAATGCAAACTGGTGCAGCCACACTGGAAAACAGTATGGAGGTTCCTCAAGAAGTTATAAATAGAAGTACCCTACAACCTAACAATTGCACTACTGGGTATTTATCCACAGGATACAAAAATGCTGATTAGAAGGGCCACGTGCACCCCAGTGTTTATAGCAGCACTATCAACAATAGCGAAATTATGGAAAGAGCCCAAATGTCCATCAACTGATGAATGGATAAAGAAGATCTGGTATACACACACACACACACACACACACACACACACACACACACACACAGGAATATTATTCAGCCATGAAAAAAGAATGAAATCTTGCCATTTGCAACAACATGGATGGAGCTAGAGTGTATTATGCTAAGTGAAATAAGTCAGAGAAAGACAAATAGTATATGATTGTACTCATGGGAAATTTAAGAAACCACACAAATGAACATAGGGGAAGGGAAGGAAAAATAAAATAAGATAAAAACAGAGAGGGAGGCAAACCATAACTGACTCTTAACTATAGAGAACAAAGTGAGGGTTCCTGAAGTGGAGGTGGGTGGGGGATGGGCTAAATGGGTGATGGGCATTAGGGAGCGCACTTATCGGGATGAGCATTGGGTATTATATGTAAGTGATGAATCACTAAATTCTACTCCTGAAACCAGTACTACACTATATGTTAACTAACTTGAATTTAAAAAAAAATCTGTCGTTTTACTATCAAGTAGCTCTTTAAAAACTTTAGTAAGCATAAAAAAAAAAACTTCAGTAAGCATAAAGTAACACAGAGGGCTTATTATTTAATGCAGATTTTTATGCCTAAATCATGCCACCTCAAAACTCTTCTAGCCTCTATCCATTACCCAGTTCCAAAACCGCTTCCACATTTTTAGGTACTTGTTACAGCAGCACCCCACTTCTCAGTACCAGTTTTTGTCTTAATCAGTTCAGGCTGTGATAACAAAAATACCATAGAATAGGTGACTTAAACAACAAAACTTTATTTCTCACTGTTCTGTAGACGGCAAAATACAAGATCAAGGCACTATTAGATCTGCTTTTTGGTGAGGGTACTCTTCCTGGTGTGCCAATGGCTATCTTCTCATATTCTCCCATGGCAGAGAGAGCAGAGGGAGACAGCAAGCTCTCTAGTATCCATTCTTATAAGGGCATTAATTCATTCATGAGGGCTCCATCCTTATGACATAATTACCTTCCAGAGGCCCTCCCTCTTAATACCATCACATTATGGATTAGGATTTAAACCTATGAACTGTGGGGCCGGAGCTGGGTGGGGTGGGGGGACACACAAAATGCAGTCATTAAATTCCCAATTCCAGAACAAACACATGATAAAGTGACCTTTGTTTAAAATATTGGTATCTTGATCATGATGCCAATAGACTCCTTAAGCAGTATCAAGTCCACTTCTGATTGTGTATGGTAGGCACTTCCTTTGCTCACATGGTCTTTGGCTTTCTCAGTTTCCAGACACCTTCCCTCATTGTGAAGAGCAGAGGGAGTATGGTCTAACAATATGTAAACCCTCACTAGAAGTCCTGGAGGAGGTTTCTGGAATAGGCCTAAGGGGAGAAAGTGGCCCGTGAAAATAAATCTTAGAACAATGGGAGGGTGGCTTTTACCACTTTCTCCTCCTTCTACTGACCCTCATTCTCTTTCTCCTCCTCCACCACAGTTTCTACTTCTCTAAGACAAACTTCCTTTTCATCAGTCACTGATGCTGGATGCCATCTATCACACTCACTCCACTCCTATCCAATGTTGTCACGCACTGAAACAAAGTTCTCAGACACCAATCTGAGTGGCTGTGCAGGGCTGCCTCTGCAAGGGAGAGCTGAATCCTGCACATAGCTTTTATTTTGTGTTTTGTTTTGTTATCAGAAAAGCAAGGACAGATGCCTCCAAGCATGGGAAAGGAGTACAAAGGGATGGCAATATCTTGAAGCAGGCTTGCATTTTTCCCTACACATGGGCACGCAGGGAGTCAGTCATGGGATAAGGGAGGAGCAGGATGTTTGGGCTAGCAATCGCTAGGTGCAGAAAGCGGAGACTGAGGGTCACATTCTTTCATAGCTCCTAACTTATGCCCTGCCCCTGGGGATTGTGGGATCCTGCTCCTACGGGGCCGCTGCATTCAACAGCCCAAGAACAGGAATGCTGCTGATGTTTCAGCTGCTTCCACACTCCTTGGGGCTTATAATATATTTTCTAAGAATAACTCCACATCCAATTCTATACTTTTAACCTCTGGAAGGCAACCCCACTCTGTCCATCCTTTATTCACATGGCTCCTCTCCTGGTGTAAGCCCTTATTAGTGTCAATTAGATTGCTAGGAGAGACTCAAATGACCCGCACATCAGCAGTCTCTCTTCTAATTCATCAGCAAGGTTTTATCATTCCTGGAGTAATCTGTCTAGTGTACAAATATGAACTCTATCTTATTCCACTGTTCCAAATCTCAAGCATTCATTTAAGAATTATTTATTAATGTCTATTATGAGCTAGACATTCTTCTGGGCATTTGAGGAAACTGTCTTATTCAACTTCTCCAACATAAACTTAAAGTCCTTTGATTAAACAGATTGGAACCACCAAGGTCTGTCTTTTGCTTGCTTTCTAACCCAAAGACATCCTTACCACATATGTTCCAGCTACAACTGATTCTTGAATCTAACCCACAAAAAGACCTTACAAATTCTTAGATTACTTATTAATCTCCTCCCATTATTACATCATTCAAGATAATGCTCATCATTCAACATCACCTTGAAGCAATCATAATTTACCAAGTTTGAAATTTTTATCTCCCTCCAACCCATCCCACTATTCTATCACTGAAGTTAATACTTTGATTATAGCACATATCACTCACTGGCTCTATATATATTAAGATCATCTGCACATGTATGGGCTTTACTTTTATTAGATATCCCCTGGAGGGCAGCAACAGTGCCCCCCCTTTTTTAAAGATTTACTGATTTATTTTAGAGAGAGAGAGAGAGAGAAAGAGAGAGAGACAGCACAAGTGGGGGAGAGGGGCGGAAGGAAAGGGAGAGAGAGAGAGAGAAGCAGACTCCCACTCAGTGTGGAGCCCAACATAGGGCTCGATCTCAACGACCCTGAGATCATGACCTGAGCTGAAATCAAGAGTTGGATGCTTAACCGACTGAGCCACCCAGGCATCCCACAACAGTGCCTTTTTTACCCATGCACTCCCTACAGTACCAAGGATATTGCCTTGCCCAAAATAAGGACTCAAAACATGTTCAGGGACAAGTGGTTAGAAATGGGAAAACAAGATCTGAGAGTCCAGTAGTCCTCCTATGTTGCACATGTTATACATTATACTAGGTATTGGGGTTTAAAGTAGTGTCGTACCAGAGGCAGGGAAAAAGAAGAAAACAATCTTTCTTTCACCAGTGTCCTGAAATCCTCAGCCTCTTTTCCAGATCTGGCTATGGAGCTGAAAGTCCACAGGCTGCTTGCTTGAGCAGATCCAAACTACTCCTGGTTTATCCAGCCCCAAATAAATAAAGGTGCCATGATGATTCCTCATTCTTTAAATTCTGAATGAAGAAGAGGAAAATGAACAAAAAGACAAAAGGGATGAGGGCATTGTGTTTGTTTCACTGATTACATACATACTCACAATTCAGTCCCCTTATCTAGCTAACCTCAAGGTTTACTTTAGGTTAAGAACAAGATTTCTTCTAGCCCCAGGAATAGAGTTAAAATGTGTACCTGGGAAATACAGTCCTATGATAACTATTGCATGATGAACTGTGGTCATCTCCTAGTTGTTGGTGGTGGTGGGATATTAAAAGCCACTGAAGACCAGGATGTCTAGCATCTAGAATGATGGGGCGGGGGAAGTCAGGGCAGAATGGTCTCTCAGCATCTTTCTTGTCTCCATCCCCATATAGGGCACAGCCATGTTGCCATGGGATTTCAAGAGGAACATACCAGTGCCTACTTCCCTTCATGCTCCTGTTATAAATTACCCAAGAGATTACAAGGTACATTGACTTCTGTTAATGAAGATTTTTCCTTTGGTGGAAGGATGGCAAAGAACAAATAGGATAAACTGGGGGGAGGCAAATCAAGAAGAAAGACAGATTACCTCAACAGCTTCTGACCCAAATCTATTCAAAATCTGAAGTTCAAGAAAGACTCAATACATTTGTGTAGTAATAGGCCAAGTCCATGTGAACGAGTTTCTCAAGCATGAAAAAAACGCCACTTCTCACTGATCTATTCTTCACTCTGTTTTGTGTTAAATACAGACCACGTGGAAAGAGATAGGGTAGTTAAAACACACCATCTTAAATAAAAGCACCCAGATTCCCTAGGCTTTCCAGTATTACCTATCAGGGAATGAAAAGTCCTAGGCAAACTTTCTGGAAATACTAAAGTAAGAGAATTCACCTTGTCTCAAATAGAAATTTGTAGTTACAGAAAGGGTTTTGTTCCACTCTCTTTCCTCCACCATCTTTATTGTGCACATATCTTATTTCATCCATTATAACATGTACATTTCCCCCCACATTTTAACATCTATTAAATCAGGATGAGTCTTGGGGCACCTGGGTGGCTCAGTAGGTTAATTGTCTAACTCTTGATTTTGGCTCAGGTCATGATCTCGGGGTTGTTAAACCAAATTCTACATTGGGTTCCTCACTCAGCAGGGAGTCTGCTCGAGATTCTCTCTCTCCCTCTCCTCCTGCCCCTCCCCCATTCTCTTTCTCTCTCTCGCTCTCAAATAAATAAATAAGTCTTTAAATCAGGATGAGCCTTATATTCAATGGCAAGACACAGTTTAATTGGCAGAGTTTTTAATTTCCTGTTACTTCATGAAATAAGGGTGCAATTGATAGCATCTTAGACTGGGTGATAAATGTTATATTGAGTAACTCCTATAGATTTTAAAGACTATATATCAGATATTTCATCTCTAAATACTGACCTATCCTTTTGGTTCCTGGCAGCATTATCTAGATCACACTTTGTCCTCTCCCATATGTAGTCTTGAAATAACTTTCTGTCTGGTTCCTAGCTCTAACTTCTATCTTCAATAATACCTACAAGAAACTCTATGTATAGAAAGATTTTCCTAGTCTCCTAGCATTTCTCTGTACAGAAACATTACTACCACACACTGTTCTAAGAACTTTATATATGTGGACTCACTTACTCTTAATAAATTACCATTTATTCTCCATTTTATTTATTTATTTTTATTTTTATTTTTTTCCTAAAGATTTTATTTATTTATTTGAGAGAGAGAGAATGAGAGAGAGAGCACACGAGAGGGGGGAGGGTCAGAGGGAGAAGCAGACTCCCTGCTGAGCAGGGAGCCCAATGTGGGACTCGATCCAGGGACTCCAGGATCATGACCTGAGCCGAAGGCAGTCGCTTAACCAACTGAGCCACCCAGGCGCCCCTATTCTCCATTTTAAAGATGATAAAACTAAAGCTCTGAGAGGTTAAGTAGCGTTCCCAAGATGTTATAGCTGCTAAGTGGTGGAGCTTAGATTAAAACCCAGGGAGTCTGGCTCCAAAGCTTGTTTCTCTAATGATTCAAGACTCAAACTCAAACATCTAAAACTGAAATCATTTTCCCCTACATTCAAATCATGCTCGGTTCTCACCTTGTCCTAGAGGCCTCCCCAGATGTCATAGGTTAGAATTAACTCCTCTCGGAGCGCCTGGGTGGCTCAGTTGGTTAAGCGACTGCCTTCGGCTCAGGTCATGATCCTGGAGTCCCTGGATCGAGTCCCGCATCGGGCTACCTGCTCAGCAAGGAACCTGCTTCTCCCTCTGACCCTCCCCCTCTCATGTGCTCTCTCTCTCTCGTTCTGTCTCAAATAAAAAAAAAAAAAAAAAAAGAATTAACTCCTCTCTCCCCTCCTCTCTCAATGAACAATGTCTGCTCATCAGAGACTCCATTCTCAATCCTCCTCTCTCCCTTTCTCCCTTCTCCTTTATTGTAAACCCTGAAGGATATCTCTGTATCTTCTCATAGAAACACTGGGAGCTGCAAACAATTGTGTTCATGGATTTGAATGCATCTCAAATGGATTTTGAGTATCTTAGAGCTCATCTGGTTCTACCTCTTAATAAAGATGAGAAAATTAGAGATCAGACATAGTAAGCAATGTTTCCCAAGCCATTCAGATACTTAATTATAAAGCCACAACTCCTGGTCTAGAAGAATCTTTTCACAACTCTTGTAGAATTATTTCTAACCTACATGTCATTCCAGATTATACCAATGATGGTGTAACAAGATTGACAGGACCCCAGTTCAGGAAAGAAGGAGAAAAGGAAATAGTGAAAACAGAAAAAAAGGAAGTGGGAAGAGCAATCTCACTTGCTATTCCCCTGTACCTTAGAATTTGTGACCTCTTTAGGAACTGTCGAGGCAGGGCCAGAAGCCAGCAGCCTTCTGAGTAACAAGGCCATAAAATCTGTGCTTGAGCATGTGCAACCTGCAACAAGCATAATGACATTATTACAACTGGTCATTTACTCTAAGTGTGCCATGCTAAAATAATTGGTGACTGAAACAAAGGTCATAGCAGACTTGCCCCATTATACCCTTTTTATGTACACCTTCAGTTTGGTCCCCTGATGCACACGCCATGGCTGTCTGCCATTCCTGGCTCCTTGAGGCTGGTTGCAAAAGATAGTCCAGTCTCCCCCAACAAGGTGTAATGGAGGACTATGTACTTCACGGATACACTCAGTTCAATGGAGGGGAGTAAAACCCTGTGGTTGAGAATTATGGTCATCCTCTGGAGGAGAAAGTGTAGTTCTGGGGACTAAGACACACAGCCTTTTATGTAACAGGGGTGGTGCTTTGCATAGCCAGAGCTGGATCCTGACTTGGTATATTTTTTTCTGATTTTACATCTTCATGGGTCTTCAGCAGGAAGGAAGCAAGCCTCTGGGAGATGGCAAGTTGGGGCAGTGCATGAATTCAGTAGTTTCTGCCTATGATTACCCAAAACAAGTGACCCGTGAAATTTCTTAAGGTGTTATTCTTAGTCCATGATCTTGTAGATATGGTAGAACTTGAGGAAGTTTCTTAAGAGTAGATAATAGTATTTTTATATTTCAGATTTACATGAATTGTTCTCACAGGGAAAAAAAAAAGACACCATGTCCACATCCTTCACAGCTTCTCTCAATAATCAGACTTCAGCAATGTATTTCTGGTGAGAGTACATCTGGTCACTATATCAATTTTGATAAAAAAGGAAAAACTGAACAATGTGATCTTTGCAATCAGTCCATATCATTTTTTAAATTTTATTATGTTATGTTAATCACCATACATTACATCAGTATTTTTTGATGTAGTGTTCCATGATTCATTGTTTGCGTATGACACCCAGTGCTCCATTCAGTATGTGCCCCCTTTAATACCCATCACCAGGCTAACCCATCCCCGCAGCCCCCTCCCCTCTAGAACCCTCAGTTTGTTTCTCAGAGTCCATATCATTTTTATCCCTGGTCAAGTAAGCTTCACAAATTTCTCTCAGAGTGCAATGCTGCCATGTAAAACAGTAGGGCCAAATGTTGCCTAATACATAGAGGCTTGGAAAATCAGCCCTATAGAAATTTTCTAGAAATATTTCTGCAGCAAGGAATATAGCTGTCATTTCAAATACAAATTAAAGAAATAGGAGGGTATTTTTCTCTCTACCTGTTTTTGTACTGTCTTCCTCTCCCTGTCCTCTTTTTTGCTCAGAATGGAGATTCTCCCTCCCCAACAGACACATGTACACACGGACACACACACACACTTCAACTAAATTCTGGAGAATCTATCTCGACTGGCATCTCTAAAAGCTGATCCCTTTTATCTATTTGCACTAAGCCTTCCCTAGTTCTTTTCTACCCTGTTTTGATAACTTCTTTTCTGGTTCCTTCATCTAGTTTCTTCCTCTCAATGTTCTCAAATGTCTTTATTTAAAATACAGATTTAATCTTGGGGTGCCTGGGTGCCTCAGTTAGTTAAGCATCTGCCTTCGGCTCGGGTCATGATCCCAGGGTCCTGGGATCGAGCCCCACGTCAGGGCTGCTCAGTGGGGAGCCTGCTTCTCTCTCTCCCACTCCCCCTGCTTGTGCTCTCTCTCTCTCTCTGCCAAATAAATAAATAAAATCTTAAAAAAAACCCACAGATTTAATCTCTTAGTATTTCCCTACACAAAAATCTCCCATCACTCAGGATGTTCCATCCTATATGCCAGGAGTTGGCAAATTTTTTTAAAGATTTTATTTATTTATTTGACAGAGAGAGACACAGCAAGAGAGGGAACACAAGCAGGGAGAGTGAGAGAGGGAGAAGCAGGCTTCCCGCGGAGCGGCGAGCCTGATGCGGGGCCCGATCCCAGGACCCTGGGACCATGACCTGAGCCGAAAGCAGACACTTAATGACTGAGCCACCCACGCGCCCCAGCAAATGTTTTTATAAAGGGCCAGATAGCAGGTATTTTAGGTTTTGCCAGCCATATGATCTCTATTGTAATGACTCAACTCTGGCAGTACAAAAGCAGTGACAGACAAAACATGAATGGGCATAGCTGTGTTCCAATAAAATTTTACCTACAAAAGCAGGTAATAGCTGGATTTGACCTGCTGGCTGTAGTTTGCTTGACCCACTATTAACATGCACAGCCTCCCTTCAGCAAAATTTGTTCCCTCCTGGGGCTCCCTGATATCTGCCTGTGGTTAAGATAAAACTTCCCTACTCTACGTGCTTGTGAACTGACTCAGAAGGCAGGCCGACTCAATTTATCCCAGGTCCCTCAGCCCCACCTACTTTCTGACTCTGAAATATATAAACACAGAGTTGCCTATCAGGATAAACTAGGAGGAAGACTCACCAAGAGTCACCAAATATCTACAATATTTACACCAAAATATCTACAATAGAGGCAGGGAAATGAAGGCTACTAAGAAGAGTTTTTCTACCAAGTGACTGAGGGAACTGATTATAGGACAGTAATATTTTATGATGGGCAAAGGGAAGAAAAATAACAACAATAATAGTTTACATGGAAAGCAGAAATGATTGGAAGGAAGCTGTCAAGGCAGAAAAAGCTGCCAAAGGTTTTCTCTTTCTCTTCACCTGCTTTTAAGGACCTCTGGCATACTATAACATTCAAGAGCTGGGCCTTAGACTCAGGCTGCCTAAGTTTTGAATATTGGCTCAATCACTTACTTTCTGTGTGAATTACAAGCAGGTCTGTGTCATAATTTTTGCATGTTGAAACAGGGAATGATAATCATACAGTCTCCGAGAGTTTTTGACATGATCAAACTGTATACAAACCACTTAAAACAGGGCCTAGCACATGGTAAGCAGTCAGTAAGAGTTAGCTATTATTATTATGGGAATCTGGGGACAGAGCCAGCATTCACAGATCTGTCAGACTGTAATGAGTCTGCAGACTTTGGAATGGCTAGTTCTGCCTCAGTGACTGTGACCCAGAACTTCTGTTCGGACACAAGACAGTTTTGTCCACCAAATAGACCCAAAGCCCTGCTGCTCTAAAATTTTATGGAATTAAACTTTTAGCCACAACACAGGAATAAGAGGGTTCTTTCAAATAAAGAACTCAGTAACAAAACATTTTCTTCTGCCAATCAAATTAGCAGCCAATTCCTACCGATTTTATCACGTCCCAAACCAAGCTTTTTTTGTTCTTACTCTCCTTGTCCCACATTTAGGCATTTATCTTTCAGCTAGAATATCTCCTGCTTTCTGTCTCACTCTCTTCAATCTATCCTCCACTCTTTTCAGGGTGATCTTTGTACAAATACAGATTCCAATAATTTTTCACTGCCAAAATTAAAAACTTTCATTCCTCTTCACTACTTGATGAATAAATCCCAAATTCCTCTGTTGGGCATTCAAGGTCTTTTACATTTTGGCTCCATGCTACTGTATTTTAAGTGAATTAGGTCCATACTTCATTAACTCTGCAGGGTTAGTATTTTTATATTGAATTTATTTTAAACTTATTTTTAAAATTAAAATAAGGCAAAAAAATATTTTTTGATGTACAGGTCAATGAATTTTAACACAGGTATAGACTCATATAACCATTACCATAATCATAATGAAGAAAAGTTAGCCAAAAAAAAATTCCCTCATGCTAATATTTTCTATTCACACACTACTACCACTCCTTATCCCCGGGAACCACTGATCTCTTTTCTTGACACTTTAATTTTGTCTTTTCAAGAATAGCACATAAATAGAATCATACTCTAGGTGACATTTGGAGATTAGATCTTTTTTAACTTAGCATAATGTCTTTGAAAATCATCAAACTTGTATATATTAATAATCTATTCCTGTTTGTTGCTGAGTTGTATTCTGTGGTATGAATATACCACAGTTTGTTTAATCATTCACCTATTGAAGGGCATCTGGGTTCTTTTTAGCCATTATGAATAAAGCCACATGAACATTGCTGTCCAATTTTTGTGTGTGTGTGGACAGGAGTTTACATTTCTCTGGGATAAATGCTCAATAATGCAATTGCTGTGTCATATGGTAATTATGTGTTTGATTTTTTAAGAAACTTCCAACTTGTCAAAGAGAAGGTAACTGAAGGCAGTCAAGGGCCAGCTCCCCACACCCCCCAAAAATGAGACAAGTTCACTCCACAGGAGAAATAGTGAGGATGCTATATGAGGTGCTGGCAGTGGTACAGATAAGACTGTAACAAAAAAAAAGTTTATAGCTTTTTTTCTCAAGCTCATCTACAGTATAAGAAACAGAATAGTGGACCTCCTTCATTGCCCTCCTCCATAAGCTGACTGCCATGGCAAGAAATCTTGCTACCCCAGAAAGTGTGATTTCACCTTGATTATTAGTATTGGGGGGTGTGGCCTGAAAATTGCAAAAAAAGAGATATTAAGTTCTTCACCTTGTAGGGCTAGGACTGTAGAAAATATAGAGCCTTAGAAGCAAATATTTCCCTCCCGACCCCTATCCCCCTCCATAGGCTATCAAGCTACTTTAGCTGCCTCCATTCCTCCAGGACTAGTGGAGCTTCAGGGGAACACAACTGTGAAAAATGGTCCTAAATAGTGGGTTTTAAGGGCCTATGCTACATATAAATCATTCTGTGACGAAAATTTGAGCCACTTCCAATTATAAATGTTGGACGAATGGGGTTTATGTGGATAAAATGCCAGAGCAGGGCAGCAGTAGAGTATAGTGATTAAGAGTGTGGGTGATGACAGAAAATGGCTCATATACCTATGTAAGAAGAAATCTTAAGAATTGAATAAAAAAAAATAATAATAGAAAAAGAGATCTGATGTGGTTATCAGAGGTGGAGGGAGTGGGAGAATCGGAGGAAGGTGGACAGAAGGGACAAATTTCCAGTTAGAAGTACTAGGAATATACTGTACAAATTGATGACTATAGTTAACACTGTATACTGTATCATATATAGGAAAGTTGTTAAAATTAGAGTAAATCCCAAGAGTTCTCATCACAAGAATTATGTTGTATCTGTATGAGATTATGGATGTTAGCTGAACGTATTGTGATAAACATTTCACAATATATGTAAATCAAACCTTCATATTGAAGGCCTTAAACTTATAGAGTGAATTATGCCAACTATTTCTCAATAAAACTGGAAAAAATATTGAGTGAACAAGACCATCCTCCCCAAAAGACCAAAACCCAAGAGAAAAAATACATGAATAGATAATTCACATAAGGGATATAAAAATGATCCTTAAGCATATGAAAAGTGTTCAAACACACTCAAAATTAGAGAAATACAAAGTAAAAATACAGAGACAACATTTCTCACATATCAGACTGGCAAGAATATGATAATGCATTCTGCTGGGTGAGACTATGAGGGAATAGGCACTCTTATATATTGATGGTAGGAAGGCAAACTGCTACAACTCTTCTGGTGGTAAATCTGACAATTCTAACAATTCTACATAGGTCTTGATTTTTAAAAAAATCACAGCGTGGGGCACCTGGGTGGCTCAGGTCGTGATCTTGGGGTCCTAGGACTGAGCCCCGCATCGGGCTCTCTGCTCAGTGGGGAGTCTGCTTCTCTTTCTCAAATAAATAAATAAAATCTTTAAAAATAGGGCGCCTGGGTGGCTCAGTTGGTTAAGCGACTGCCTTCGGCTCAGGTCATGATCCTGGAGTCCCGGGATCGAGTCCCGCATCGGGCTCCCTGCTGAGCAGGGGGTCTGCTTCTCCCTTTGCCCTCTTCCCTCTTGTGCTCTCTGTCTCTCATTCTGTCTCTCTCAAATAAATAAATAAAATCTTTTAAAAAAAATCTTTAAAAATATATAAATAAGTAAAAAAATCACAGCTTTATTGAGATATAATTCATACTCCATACAATTCACCTATTTAAAATGTACAATTCAGTTTTTTGGTTTTTTTTTTTTAGTAAAGTTGTATGACCATACTACAATCAATTTTGGATCATTTTCATCACCCCAAATAGGAACTCCCTACACATTAGCAGTCACTCCTCAATTCCCCTCATACCACTCTCCACCTCTAGCCCTACATAATCATTAATATCTAATTTTTGTTTGTAAGTAGCAAAGAGGTATATATGAGGATTTAAGATTGAACATTTACAGAAATCATGGGAAGAATGCTGAACTTGCCTAGGTTGTGAAATTGAGGATTCAAGATCCATTTACCTAAATTCCCAAGGAAAAGGTAACTCTGACTGATATCTGTATTACAAGTGAACAACACCACTGATTTAGACCAAGTATAGCCCTACCACCACTAGGCCAAACCTACTTTGAAAATCCTGAAGGAGGAGTTTTTGAACTATGTTGAGTCAAGGTATTCACATGATTCCAGGGAAAATTTCATAAGTTCTATACTGAGAAGCCCTCTAGATAATCAAGGAAATGCAGCAGTTCCTAGGGTTTCTGGATATTATTGATAGTTTCTCCACCATCCTTGCATAATGATTACTTCACTAAATGATTTGTCCAGAAATGGAAAAAGTTATACAGAACAGCCACATTTCAGGAGATGAAAACTCTTTCTTCCATAATATTAGCCTACATAGATCCATCCATTTACCCTGGCAAACTCCTCCTTTCCCTCTAATTCTCAAAAAAGGCTGGTCATGGATAAAGGCAGCTACCCAATGTGAGAAAAAAGACATGGATACACTACCTTGAAGGATCCCAAAATTTCGTGGAAGTCTTAATCTTATCATCACAATTCAGAACAGTAGGTACCAGAAAAATTGTCTATGCCAAGGAAGGTAGACTCTCTTTTACAAATACTTTAACTTTTCCTTTTCCTAAGACCCTAGAGTCAAAACAGCCACAAATATCAGAGAGGTGGCAGAGGACTCCTGTCCTGCAAGATTATCTGGTCTAGGAATATTCTGGTATCAATGTCAGTTGTAGCACGGCAGATGGGTACTGTGCAGAAAAGAGTTAATGTAGCAGACCTGAGATTGCTATTCTTAGAAAAAGCCTACTTATCAGGTTGGTCCTTGGCTGGCATCTGGTAACTTGGTTTTTGGAGTATTTCCAGTCTACAATTAACTGATTAGGGTGGCTCACAGTGTCTAGACTATTTGTGCAAGCAATGTGGTTTAAGCCTGAACACCTGCTTTCCTTCTTGGAGTCTGGAATTTTGGTATGTGCTAAAAAGAGAGTGTTTATGTGATTAGACTCCAATAAAAATCTTGGGCACTGAGTCTCTAATGGGTGTTTATAGTAGACAACATTTCACATATGTTGTTGGAGTTTTGTTGATGGGAGAAGAGTGCACTCTGTGTGACCCCTCATAGGCAGAAAAGAGCATAAGGAAGCCCACACAGGGATTCATTCAGATTCCACCTGTGTCTTTTTCCTTTATGGTCTAGCTGTGTATTCTTACTGCATCACTATAATAAATCTTTTTTTTAAAGATTTTATTTATTTATTTGACAGAGAGAGAGATAGAGAGGGAGCACAAGCAGGGGGAGAAGCAGAGGGAGAGGGAGAAGCAGGTTCTCCGCTGAGCAGGGAGCCTGACGCGGGGCTCGACCCCAGGACCCTGGGATCATGACCTGAGCTGAAGGCGGTCGCTTAACCAACTGAGTCACCCAGGTGCCCCTCACTATAATAAATCTTAACCACAAATAAAAATATATATTGAGTCCTGTGAGCCTTTCTACCAAACTGCCAAACCTGGAGATAGTTTTGAGGATCTCTGACATACAATGCTTATTCACCTAGCCACTCAAAGATAATGCCAATGGTCAAAGAATGGTCTAAGTCTTGGGGAAGTAGCCTCTACTTCAGGTATGTGGTTCTTCCACACTACCCTAAAGGGCCACTGCAACCTATTCAAAACTCTATGTCTAGTAAGTGAATAATTCCTTCATACAACAAATATTTATTGAGTACCTACTGTATGACAGGTACTATAGTCTCAGACTGAGGACAGGCCTGGAAGGTCCAAATTATTACTATAGCCTATGCTGACCATCAAATTTTTCATGCAATACCATTTTATTAGACTTCAACGTGGATTTTTCTCCTACCTATAGTTTTTTTTAAAAAGATTTTATTTATTTATTTGAGAGAGAGAGAGAGCAAGTGAGCACAGGGTGGGGAGTGTCAGAGGGAGAGGGAGAAAGAGTCCTACACAAACTCCACACTGAGCATGAGCCCGATGCAGGACTGGATCTCACAACCCTGAGATTACAACCTGAGCGAAACCAAGAACTGGATGCTTAACCGACTACACTAGCCAGGTACCCCGTTCCTTCCTAAAGTTTTAATACTATATTGGAAGTGACATTCTCATTAAGATGCTACATTTTATCCACTTTGCTGGACTCCCACTCACAACTACTACTGTCATATTATTTATCAAAGAAGTATTCCATCTCCATGAGCTTCATAATAATCTGAAATTTGACCAAGACCCTCATTTAATATCCTGATCTGAAAAGTACTATTCAGAGCCCTCCACATGTAAATCCACCTCCATATCATCTAATACCTGCAGAACAACAGGTAAATCAACAGGTAGGCTTTATACCAGTTCTGGAAATGCATCCACACTGTTATACCTCCTCAAACAATATGACTAATTCTACTCTACTACACTCATTTTGTTTATAATAATTCACTACATTATATTTACCCAAACACTGATCCACAACTGTGGTTTTCACCCCCACAGCTTCCTCATGTCATTAAGCAAATACCACACCCCTGACAGTCCACTTAGTACCAGAAAAGGTAAAGGCCACTCAAGATCTATGAGATAGTATGCTGAATAGCTCCAGGAGAGATATAAAAGTGTGACATGTTGTCTTGCTGTCTTTCAGACACATCAGCATCACCCCAACCCTATAAATATCTGTAGCTACTGAATATCATGCTAGCCTTTTAACTTCCAATTGCTTTCCACCCAGTTTTAATATCTCTTTCTTCACTCCCTGCTAGGCCCAGCACATCAAAGCCATCCCATGCCTCTCCACCTGCTTGGGAAACTCCATACGGGAACCAAAATACATGGTAAAACAAGTATTAGACTCCCACTGATACTAATCAGCTGCAATACTTGGTACAATTGGATGGGTATCAGCTAGAAGAGCAGCTGTAGGAGCTTTCTTGTCACCATAAAACACCCCACAGGGGAGCCTGGATGGCTCAGTCAGTTAAGTGTCTGAGTCTTGATTTTAGCTCAGGTCATGATCTCAGCATCATGAGATCAAGCCCCACATCAGGCTCTGCACTCAGCATGGAGTCTGCTTGAGATCCTCTCCCTCTGCCCCCTCCCAACTGCTCATGCTCTAAATACATACATACATACATACACTCTAGAATATGTCATAATTTTCCTTCAGGCAAACCTGGGAACAGTGCCCCAACCCAGGAAAAAGTAGTTATCTATTCTACCACTGTTCCTTTAATCTGACTGATGCACCAAAATATCACACCTCAGCCAACTCATAAAACCAAGCTACAAACACTAACAGGCATTCTATCAATCACCTCAGACCTCCCTCACTACTTCTCAAAACACACTGTCATTCTGACATTCTTTTTTTCTACCCCACTCACCCATCCACCCCACTCACTGCTGCCATTGATCCCAACTCATTTGCATTTGTTCTTGCTCTCAGTGTTTAATGTCTTTGGCTCTGGGTGTCTGGCTCTGTGTCTTGGCTTCAAATTGTTGCCTTTAGCACTCTTTGATTTGAAATAACCTCCAGTCAATTTGCCCTACTTCTTAGTCCTCATCCTTCATACATTGTTTTTAGCTTAGTTTGTTTTTTGGTTTGGGCATGCCAAGATGGTAGTGGGCATCCCTGCTACCACTGGGCCCCATGAAACCCCCACCTCTATCCTGGCCAATCTCCACTTATTTCCATATAGAGGCTGGATGAGATTTTGGATCCTCTGGATCTTATGTCTGTGGTTGGACTCTGGTATTTGAACTTTGTCTTTCTCCTAGACCAGTAGATGGCACACATCTTCCACAAAGAGTAAAAATTTCAGGCCAATAAATTTTAGACCATATAATCTCTGTCACAACAAGTCAACTGTGCGTATTATAGTGCAAAAGTAGCCAGAAACTATAGATTAAAAAATGGACATGAATGTGTTCCAATAACACTTTATTTTTAAAAAGTCAATAGATTGTCTCTCTGGCTCTTGACCTCCCATGTTACTCTGGATATGATCTATCCCTATCAGAAGCCATCTGCCCCAGGCTATTTGATTGGTGCCTAGGCTACCATATGAGAGGAAGATTTATACAAAATTTATCATGTCTAAAAATTAAAGTTATCTTCCCCCACCAAAGCTGTTCTCACCTCAGCCCCTAGCATGGTTACTAATAAACACTGTTCATTCAGCTATTGAAGTTAGAAGTGTGGTTGTTAGCTTTGATTTATCCCCTTTCTCACCTGCCAATTGGTCAACAAGTTCTGTTGAGCTTCTTCCCCAAAACACTCTTACATTTGCCCACTCTACTTCCTCCCCACTTCCTCCGTCACCCCTCTTGATTTACTCCAGTGTAATATATTCCAGCAAGACCAGATTACTTGCAGTGATGTTTCACAAATCCACTACATACTTCCCTTTTCCTGGAATTCCCTCCCCCTTAACTCCTACTCCCACCTTTTATATTCTTGGTGAACTTTTTATTCACTATTCAAAATGCAGCTCAGACTTTCCCTAATACATGTAACCACTGCCTCTTTAAGGCGACTTTGTTTAAATAGTATACCTTTGATATCTCTAAGAGATATGTTCCAAAAGCCAAAATTCATGAATAATGGAAAACTTAGATTAAGATGGTAGAATAGGAGGTCCTCCAACACCAAGGAGGGTCATTTTGAGAAGGCAGTCATATGCCCAGATGGCAGGCTTGCCAATTGTGGTCCTGGATACAGAAACAGAAACAAACCTGTCCCCCTGTGGACTCAGCTACAGCCCCATTTGGCCTTGGTCCTACCATCAGCACCACCTGCCATGGGAACCAGGAAGAGATATGCCTAACCATGCCTTAGGCAACAGGCTCACCAACATTGGTCCAACTCCCAATGCTGAAGAAGCCTTGTAGTTCAGCTCCACCCTCTCTCAGCCAGTCTGAGAGCAATCCCGCCCACTGAGGGATCTGGCAAGAGGCACACCCATCCATACTCCCATAGGCAGGCCTGAAGACTTTGGACCTGGCTGTGGACATAGAAGCAGCACTGTGACTTGGTTCCAGCCCTTCTCAGGTACAGTCCAGAGCCATTCTTGCCCACCCAGGGAACTTTCCAGTAAGCTGGTGGGAACCCTTTAAAAGACAGAGCAGGAGCTACATCTATCCATGCACCTGGTAAAGGCTTACCATCTGCAGACCCCGAAAAAGAATGTTATCCTAGCACCAGTCCTACTGAACAAGGTCCTGGAGGTAGCCCTACCAGCCCAGATACTAGGCTGGATCCTCAGCTGCCTAAGCCACTGGTAGAAGAACCACCAACCAGTCCCCACTATGAACCCAGCAACAGTCACATGACCTACATCAAACCTACTTACCTGAAGTCCTGGATGCAATACTGTCAGCACAGGGACCCAACAGGAGAAGGTCTTTACCTGCCAAAATCAGTCTGTAAAGACTGTAAAAGGTGTTTGCTCCTTTAAATGCACAGATACCAACACAAGGCTACAGGATCATGAAGAATGAAGCAAATATGACACCACCAGAGGAAACTAATAAATCTCCAGAAACCAATCCCAAAGAAATGCAACTCTATAAATTGACTGACAAGGAATTCAAAATAATCATCTTAAAAAAGTCAAATGAGATGCAAGAGAAACAGATAGATAACTAAACAAAATCAGAAATAACTGCATGAAAATGAGAATTTTAATAAAGAAATAGAAACCATTAAAAATGAACCTGAAGCTCATGAATACAAAACAAAAACTGAAAAATTCAGTATAGAGCTTCAACAGAAGATTCAATCATGCAGAAGTAAGAACCAGCAAACTTGAAGACAAGTCATTTGAAATTAGTGAGCTAATGGAACAACAACAACAAAAAAAGAATGCAAAAGAGTAAAGAAAGCCCACGGGGCCTATATGACAATACAAGCATATAAATGTTATACACATTGTAAGAATCAAAGAAGGAGAAAAGAAAGAAAAAGGGGGCAGAAAAGCATATTTAAAGAAATAATGGCTGAATGCTTCCCAAATTTTGGGATGGATATGGATATCCACATTCATGAAGCTCAAATATCCCCAATCAAGATCAAACCAAAGATTATCCCAAGACACATTATAAACAAATTGCAAAAAGTCTAAGACAAACACAGAATTTTGAAGCAGCAGAGAAAAGCAACTTGTCACATAAAAGGGAACCCCCATAAGGCTACCAGCAGATCTCTCAGCAGAAACCTTGTAGGGCGGGGATGCTTGGGTGGCTCAGTTGGTTCAGTGTCTGCCTTTGGCTCAGATCATGATCCCAGGGTCCTGGGATCGAGTCCAGCATCAGGCTCCTTGCTCACAGGGGAGCCTGCTTCTCCTTCTGCCTGCCCCTTTCCCTGCTTATGCACGGGCTCTCTCTCTCTCTCTGACAAATAAATAAATAAATAAAATCTTAAAAAAAAAAAAAAAAGAAACCTTGCAGGACAGGAAGGAGTGGGATGATATGTTCAAAGTACTCAAGGAAAAAAGTGCCAACCAGAAATACTATATCCAGAGAAGCTGTTGCTCAGAAATAGAGAGATAAAGACATTCCCAGAGAATTTGGAGCTGAGGAATATCATCAGTACTAGACCAGCCTTACAAGAAATGCTAAAGGGAGTTCTTCAAGTTGAAATGAAAGAAAGCTAAGAAACAACATGAAAACATACGAAAGCATAAAGTAAAAGTAAATATATAGTTAAATTCAGAACACTCTAATACTGTAATAGTGGTAGGTAGATCATTGAACTCTAGAAAAATGTTAAAAGACAAAAGTATTAAAAATTTACTATAGGGGCACCTGGGTGGCTCAGTTGGTTAAGCACGTGACTCTTGATTTCGGCACAGGTCAAGATCTCAGGGTCACGGGATTGAGCCCCATGTGGGACTCCACACTCGGCAGGGAGTCTACTGGATATTCTCTCTCTCTCTCTCTCTCTCTCTCTCTCCCTCTGTCCCTCCCCCCACTCATGTTCTCTTCTCTCTCTAAAATAAATAAATAAATGTTTAAAAATAACTATAGCTACAATAATTTGTTAATGGATACACAATATAAAAAGATGTGAAGGATGATATCAATAGTGTAAAATGTGGTAGAGGAATAGAAATATTAAGTTTCTTCAAGTGGCTGAAGTTCTTACTGGCTTCAAACAGAAATGTTATAATTATGTTTTATGTAAGCCTCATGGTAATCACAAAATAACCTCTAGTACATACACAAATGATAAAGACAAAAAAATCAAAGCATATTAGAAAAAATAACAAAAGACAGCAAGAGAAGAAAAAAGGAGCAAAGAAACATCAAAATACAGTCAGAAAACAATGAACAAATTGGCAATAGTAAGTCCTTATCTATTAATAATTACTTTAAATACAAGTGGACTAAGTTCCCCAATCCAAGGACATAGAGTGGCTAAATGCATTCTTAAAAGTTCTAATAACATGCTGCCTCCAAGAGATTTACATTAGCTTTAAGGGCATGAGACAAAGCAGGGATGGGGCTCGAGATCCCTAACCCAGAAACTCACAGGAAAAAAAAAATCACAACAACCCAGTTCTCTAGCCCAGCTTGCAGGAAGCCAGAAGCCACAAGCTCCGAGCAAGCCCCATGGCCCAGCTTACAACCAGTTCTGCTCCTGCAAAAACTAGACCAGACCAGCCTGAGCAACACTGGACCCCAGCACTGACCTTTCATCGACTTCTTCCCTGATTATATGCTAAAAATCATGCCCAGAGGTAGAGATTTAACATGCTAATTAGTCATGCAATGTATAATAAAACATGATCTTTAAGTGTGCAAGGGCTGATAAGTCCCTACCTGTGGAGCTATTCTTAGAAAATATATTGTAAGCCCTAAGGAGTGAGTGTGGAAGCAGCTGAAACGTCGGCAGCATTCCTGTTTTAGGGCTGTTGAATGCAGCGGCCCGGCGGGAGCAGGATCCCACGATCCCCAGGGGCAGGGCATAAGTTAAGAGCTACGAAAGAATGTGACCCTCAGTCTCCGCTTTCTGCACCTGGTGATTGCTAGCCCAAACATCCCGCTCCTCCCTTATCCCATGATTGACTCCCTGCATGCCCATGTGTAGGGAAAAATGCAAGCCTGCTTCAGGATATCTGCCATCCCTTTGTACTCCTTTCCCACGCTTGGAGGCATCTGTCCTTGCTTTTCTGATAAAAAACAAAACGAAAGCTATGCGCAGGATTTAGCTGCTGCTTTCCCTTGCACAGGCAGCCCTGCACGGCCACTCAGATTGGTGTCTGAGAACTTTATTTCAGTGTGCAACGACACCTGCCTCTACGTGCTTAAACGTCACCCTTTTCCCCACCTAAGCCTCTTTAAAACTCTCCCTTCCTCTCCTCAGACAGCCAGCCTAAGAACAGCCCCAACAGCTTTGCCTGGAACTCCCATCAGGCTTCTTGTCAATTTCCATTGCTTGGAGAGCCCAAGGGCCCAGTTCAGTAACAGGCACATGTTGGCTGAAAGTGAAGGGATGGAAAAAGTTATTCCATGCAAATAGTAACCAAAAGAGAGTAGAAGTGACTATACTTAAAATAGGCAAAACGGGTTTCACTCAAAATCTGTGACAATAACCAAAGAAGGTCACTATCCAGTCATAAAGGAGTCAATTCATCAAAGGATATAACAATTGTAAATATAAATGCAGTCCATATTGGAGCACTTAAATATATAAAAGAAATATTAACATAACTGAAGGGAGAATTAGACAGCAGTTCAATGACAGTAGGGGACTTCAATACTTTACCTCACAGAACTAAAACAAACTAAGACCAAAGTCAGCAGAAGGAAGGAAATAATGAAGATTAGAACAGATGTAAGTTACTAGAAACTGAATAAACAATAGAAATAGAATAAACAAAAGAAAAGATCAACAAAACTAAGAATTGAGTTTTTGAAAAGATAAACGAAATTGACAAACACCTCCAACTCATTTTACAAGGCCCTGATGAACATGGACGCAAAAGTCCTCAGCAAAATACTAGCAAACCAAATTCAACAGCATATAAAAAGGATCATATACTATAATCAAGTGAGATTTATTCCTGGGATGCAAGGATGGTTCAATGTATGCAACTAATAAATGTAATACACCACATTAACAGAATAGTGAATAAAAATTATATGACCATCTCAATAGATGTGGAATATACATTTGATAAAATTCAACATCTTTCCATGATAAAAATTTCCAACAAATAAGGTATAGCAAAAAGTCCTTCAACATAATAAAGGTCGTATATGATAAGGCCACACCTAACATCATACTTAATGGTGAAAATCTAAAAGCTTCTCCTTTAAGAAACAAGACAAAGTTGCCCACTTTCACTACTTCTATGCAAAACAGTGCTTAAAGTCCTAGACAGAGCAACTAGGCAAGAAAAGGAAATAAAAGGCATCCAAATCATAAAGGAAGAAGTAAAATTGCTGTTGTTTGCAGATTACATGCTCTTACATAGAGAAAACTCTAGAGACGCCACCAAAAACCTGTTAGAACAAATAAATGAATTTAGTGAAGTTGCAGGATACAAAATCAACATACAAAAATCAGTTGCATCTCTATATGCTAATAATAAACTATCTGAAAGGGAAGTTAAGAAAACAATTTCATTTATAATTGCGTCAAAGAGAAAAATACTTAGAAATAAATTTAACAGCAGAAATGAAAAATCTATACACTGAAACTATAGGACATTGGTGAAAGAAATTGGACAAGACACAAATAAATGGTAAGATATCCAGTGGTCATGAATTGGGAGACTTACTATTGTTAAAATGTCCATACTACTTAAAGTGATCTATAGATTAAATGCAATCTCTACCAAAATTCAAGCGGTATTTTTCATAAAAATAGAAAAAATTATAAAATTCATATGAAACCACAGAAGACTGAATAGCCAAAGGAATCTTCAGCAAGAAGAACAAAGTGGAAGCATCACACTGCCTGCTTTCAAAGTCTATTACAAAGCTCTTGTAATCAAAACAGTATGGTACTGGCATAAAAACAGATACATAGTCCAATGGAACAGAATAGAGAGTCCAGAAATAAATCCACACATATGCAGTCTACTAATATTTGACAAGGGTGCTAAGAATACACAATGGGGGAAGGATAGTCTCTTTAATAAATGGCACTGGGAAATCTGGATATCCACATGCAAAAGAATAAATTTGGAACCTATCTTACATCATACACAAAAATCAACTCAAAATGGATTAAAGACTTAAATGTATAATCTTAAACTATAAAACTTAGAGAAGAAAACATAGGGAAAATGTTCCCAGACCCTGGTCTTGGCAATGATTTTCTGGATATGACACCAAAAGCAAATGTAACAAAAGCAAAAATAACCTTGTGGAATTTTATCAAACTAAAAACTCCTGCACAGCAAAGGAAACAATCAACAAAATGAAGCAGCAACCCACAGAATGGAAGGAAAAATACTTACAAATCATATACTTGATAAGGGATTAGGCTCCCTTGAAAAGGAACTTATACAAGTAATTCAATAGCAAAAGAATAGCTAAAAAATGGACAAAGAATCTGAATAGTCATTTTTCTAAGGAAGACATACAAATGGCCAATGGGTATATGAAAAGGTGCTCAACATCAAGGAAATCATTCATCAAGGAAATATAAATTAAAACCACAGTGACATATCACCTTGCATATGTTACAATAGCTAATCTCAAAAAGAAAAGATAAAAAGTGTTTCATTTATCTATCCACCCAGCAACAAAGAGAATCAGTGTGTTCTCTATATTTATGAGACTATTACTCTTTTTGTTATTGTTTGTTCTTTTATTTTTTAGATTCCACATGTAAGTGAAATCATGTTATTTGTCCTTCTGTCTGACATTCCAATATTGTAATAATTTTATAGGGTGACAGATGGTAACTGCACTTATCATGATGAGCACTTCATAATTTAAATAATTATCAAATCAGTATGTTGTACATGCAAAACTAATATAATATGTCAACTATACTTCAATTTCAAATAACATTTTTTTTAATTTAAAAAAGATAAATGTTGGCAAGGGTGTGGAGAAAAGGGAACACTTGTGCACTGTGGTGGGAATGTAAATTGGTAGAGCCATTATGGAAAACAGTATGGAGGTTCCTCAAAAAATTAACAATAGAACTACCATGTGATCCAGCAATCACACTTTTGAGTATATATCAAAAGGAAATGAAACTTGTATCTCAAAGAGATATCTAAGCTAGTACATTCATTGCTGCCTTACTGACAGTATTCAATATATGGAAACTACCTAGTGTTCATTGATGGATGAATGGATACAAAAATATAATGGAATATTTTTCAACCATGGAAACAAAGAAATACTGCCATTTGCAACACCATGGATGTTGCTAAGTGAAATAAGCCAGGCACAGAAAACATACTATATGATCTCACTTATATGTGGAATAAAAAAGGTGAATTCATAGAAGCAGAGAGTAGAAAGGTGGTTGCCATGGCCTGGGGTCAGGGGGAAGGAATAAGGAAATGCTGGTGAAAGGGTACAAACTTAGTGTCATAAGATGAATAAGATATGGGGATGTAATGTACAACATGACTATAAATTAATAATACTGTATACTTGAAATTTACTAAGAGTGTAGATCTTAAGTGTTTTTACTACACACACACACACACACACACACACACACACAATGGTAAATACAATGACATATTACCTCACACCTGTAAGAATGGCAATCATCAAGAAGACAAGAGATAAGTGCTGGGAAGGATGTCAAGAAGGGGAATATTTATGCACTGTTGATAGGACTATAAATTGGTTCAGCCACTAAGGAGAATAGTATGGAGGTTCTTCAAAAAATAAAAAACTACCATACATTCCAGAAATCCCCCTTTTGGGTATACATACAAAGGAAATCAAAAGAGGTTACCAAAAAGACATATGCATTCCCAAGTTTATTGCAGCATTATTCACAATAGTTTACAATAGTCAAGATATGAAAACAACATGAGTGCCTGTGAATAGATGCTTAGATAAATAAGTAAATAAGACTGGATTTTATAAATGTATATATATATATATATATTTATGTATGTGTGTATATAGTGTATATATATATATATACACACACATATATATATGAAATACTGTTCAGCCATGACGAAAAAGTTTTGCCATTTGTAACAACATGGATGGACCTTGAGGACATTATGCTAAGTGAGATAAATCACACAGAAAGACAAATACTGTGTAATATCTCTTATATGTGGACTCTAAAAGAACTGAAATCATAAAAGCAGAGAGTAAAATGGTAGTTACCAGAGACTGAGAGTGGGGGATGAGAGAGATGTGTAAGGGTACATACTTGCAACTAATAGATAAATAACTCTTAGAAACCTAATACATAATACAGTGATTATAGATGATAAAACTGTATTATAAATATTAAACTTGCTAAGAGACAATCATAAGGATACTCACTGGCCTTCAGAAAAAAAATAGAGGACGTCAGTGAGACCCTTACCACATAAATAAAAGAGTTAAAAAAGAATCAGTCAGAGATGAAGACTGCAATGAACGAGACTGGAAATAGGCTTGATGCAATGAACAGCAGGCTGGAAGAAGCTGAGGAATGAATTAGTGACCTAGAAGACAAAAGAAAGGAAAATAATGAAGCGGAACAAAAGAGACAAAGAAGAATTATGCAAAATGAGAATAGACTTAGGGAGGTGAGTGACCCCATCAAATGTATTAACAATTGTATTATAGGAGTCCCAGAAGAAGAAGAAGAGAGAGAAGAGGGGGCAGAAAATTTATTTGAAGGAATAATAGTTGAAAACTTCCCTAATTTGGGGAAGGAAACAGACATCCACATCCAGGAGGCACAGAGAACTCCCATCAAAATCTAATAAAAGCAACCCTGGAGTGGTGGGGGTGGGAGGTATGGGGTGGCTGGGTGATAGACATTGGGGAGGGTATGTGCTATGGTGAGCATTGTGAATTGTGTAAGACTGTTGAATCACAGACCTGTACCTCTGAAACAAATAATTCATTATATGTTAAAAAAAAAAGAAGAAGAAGTAGAAGAAAATAGCAGGAAGGGAAAAATGAAGGGGGGGAAATCATAGGGGGAGACGAACCATGAGAGACTATGGACTCTGAGAAACAAACTGAGGGTTCTAGAGGGGAGGGGGGTGGGGGATGGGTTAGCCTGGTGATGGGTATTAAAGAGGGCACGTACTGAATGGAGCACTGGGTGAATCATGGAACACTACATCAAAAACTAATGATGTAATGTATGGTGATTAACATAACATAATAAAATAAAAAAAATTAAAAAAGAATAAAAAAATTTAAAAAAAGGAAGTTAGGTCAAACATCTGGACCACTAAAAAAAAAAAAATCTAACAAAAGCAGGCCAACACCGAGACATATTATAATTAAATTTGCAAAATACAGTGATAAAGAAAATATCTTAAAAGCAGCAAGACACAAGAAGTCCTTAACTCACAAGGTAAGACCCCTAAGGCTAGCTGGAGATTTCTCAACAGAAACTTGGCAAACCAGAAGGGAGTGGGATGATAAATTCAAAGTGCCAAACGGAAAAAATCTGCAGCCAAGAATACTCAATCCACCAAGGCTGTCATTCAGAATAGAAGGAGAAATAGAGTTTCTCAGACAAACAAAAACTAAAGGAGTTTGTGACGACTAAACCAGCCCTGCAAGAGAGATTAAAGGGCACTTTGAGTGCAAAGGAGAGACCAAAAGTGACAAAGACAAGAAAGGATCAGAGAAAATCTCCAGAAACAGTTACAAAACAAGTAATGAAATGGAAATAAATATATATCTATCAATACTTACTTTGAATGTAAGTGGACCAAACACTCCAATCAAAAGACATAGGGTGTCAGAATGGATAAAATACAAGACCCACCTATATGCTGACTACAGAAGACTTATCGTAGGCCTAAAGACACCTGCAGATTGAAAGTAAGGGGATGGAGAAACATTTATCACCCAGAAGAATGTCAAAAGAAAGCTGGAAACAGTATTATATTGGACAAACTAGACTGTAAAACAAAGACTGTAAAAAGAGACAAAAAGGGCTCTATATTCTCATAATGGAAAATCCAAGAAGAAGATATAACAATTGTAAATATGCACCCCCCATGGGATTGCCCAAATATATAAAATAATTAATAACAAACATAAAGGAACTCATTGATAATAATACAATAAGAGTAGGGGAAAATAACACCCCACGTACGTTAATGGACAGATCATCTACATAGAAAATCGAGAAGAAAAATAACAGCTTTCTTTTTTTTCTTCTTTTAAGATTTTATTTATTTATTTGACTGAGAGAGACATAGCGAGAGTGGGAACACAAGCAGGGGGACTGGTAGAGGGAGAAGCAGGCTTCCCGCTGAGCAGGGAGCCTGATGTGGGGCTCGATCCCAGGACCCTGGGATCATGACCTGAGCCGAAGGCAGACACTTAACGACTGAGCCACCCAGGCACCCGAATAATGGCTTTCAATGACACCCTGGACCCGATGGACTTAACATATATATTCAGAACACTCCAGACTAAAATGGGAGAATACACATTCTTTCAAGTGCACATGGAACAAAATAGATTACATATTAGGTCACAAATCAGGCCTCAACAAATACAAGAAGATTGAAGTCATACATGCACCTTATCTGACCACAACACTATGAAACTAGAAGTCAAACACAAGAAAAAATGTGGAAAGAACCACAAATACATGGAGGTTAAACGACATGCTACTAAAGAATGAATGGGTCAACCAGGAAATAAAGAAGAAACAACAACAACAACAAAATACATGGAAACAAATGAAAATAAAAGCACAGCAGTCCAAACCTTTGGGATGCAGCAAAAGCAATCTCCAGAGGGGAGTATATAGCAATACAGGCCTAATTCAAGAAGCAAGGAAAATCTCAAATAAACAACCTAACCTTTTACCTAAAGGAGCTAGAAAAAGTACAAAAAACAAAACTTAAAGCCAGTGGAAGGAAATAATAAAGCTTAGAGCAGAAATAAATGATATAGAAACTAAACAAAAACAAAAGCAATAGAACAGATCAATGAAGCCAGGAGCTGATTCTTTGAAAAGATTAATAAAACTGATAAACCTCTTGCCAGATTTATTAAAAAGAAAAGAGACAGGGCCCAAACGAATAAAATCACAAGTGAGAGGAGAAAGAACAACCAACACCACAGAAATACAAACTATTATAAGAGAATATTATCAAAATCCATATGCCAACAAATTGGAAAAGTTGGAAGAAACTGGTAAATTCCTAGAAACATAAACTACAAAACTAAAACAGGAAGATATAGAAAACTTGAACAGACTGATAACCAGCAAAGAAATTGAATCAGTAATCATAAAAATCCCTACAAACAAAAGGCCAAGACCAGACGGCTTCCACAGGCAAATTCTACCAAACATTTAAAGAAGAGTTAATAACTATTCTTCTCAAACTGTTCCAAAAAAATAGAAAAGGAAAACTTCCGATTTCATTTATGAGGCCAGCAAAACCCTGATAACAAAGCCAATGGAGACACCACTAAAAAAGAGAACTACCGGCCAATATCCCTTATGAACATGGATGCAAAAATTGTCAGTAAAATACTAGCAAACCAAATCCAACAATACATTTAAAAAAAATCATTCACCACGATCAAGTGAGATTTATTCCTGAGATACAAGGGTGGTTCAATATTTACAAATCAATGTGATATACCACATTAATAAAAGAAAGGACAGTAACCATATGATTATTTCAATGGATGCATCAAAAACATTTGACAAAGTACAACATCCATTCATGATAAAAACAACAAAGTAGGTTTACTAAAGGCCATCTATGGAAAACCCATAGCTAATATCATACTCGATGGAGAAAAACTGAGAGCTTTTCCTCTACAGTCAGGAGGAAGACAGGGATGTCCACTCTCACCACTGTTATTTAACAATACTGAAAGTCCTAGCCATAGCAATTAGGCAACAAAAAGCAATAAAAGGCATCCAAATCAGCAAGGAAGAAGTCAATCTTTCACTATTTGCAGATGATATGATATTCTATATTGAAAACCCAAAACACTCCAACAAAAAACTGGTAGAACTGATACACGACTTCAGTAAAGTCACAGGGTACAAAATCAATGTACAGAAATCTGTTGCATTTCTCTATAGCAATAATGAAGATTATTGAAAGTATTTCTATATGTATCTCTTTACAGAGAGAGAAAATAAGGAATCAATCCCATTTACAATTGCACCAAAAACAATAAGATACCTAGGATTAAACCTAACCAAAGAGGTGAAATCACAAGTGAGAGGAGAAAGAACAACCAACACCACAGAAATACAAACTATTATAAGAGTTCCGTACTCTGAAAACTAGAAAACACTGATGAAAGAAATTGAAGATGCCACAAAGAAATGGAAAGACATTCCATGCTCATGGATCAGAAGAACAAATATGTTAAAATGTCTATACTACCCAAAGCAATCTACATATTTAATGAAATCCCTATCAAAATACCACTAGCATTTTTCACAGAGCTAGAACAAACCATCCTAAAATTTGTATGGAACCAGAAAAGACCCCGAATAGCCAGAGCAACCAAAGCAACCTTGAAAAAGAAAAGCAAAGCTGGAGGCATCACAATTCCAAACTTCAAGTTACATTACAAAGCTGTACTAATCAAAACAGTATTGTACTGGCACAAAAGCATACACATAAAACAATAGAACAGAATAGAAAACCTAGAAATGAACCCACAACTATATAGTCAGCTAATTTTCGACAAAGCAGGAAAGAATATCCATTGGATAAAATACAGTCTCTTTAACAAAGGGTGTTGGGAAAACTGGACAGCAACACGCTGAAGAATGAAATGGGACCGCACTTTCTTACACCATACAGAAAAATAAATTCAAAATGTATTAAAGATCTAAATGTAAGACCTTAGACCATAAAAACCCTACAGGAGAACACAGGCAGTAACTTCTTTAACATTGGCTGTGACAACTTCTTTCTAGATATATCTCCTGAGGGAAAGGAAACAAAAGCAAAAATAAACTATTGGGACTTTATCAAAATAAAAAGTTTCTGCTCAGCAAAGGAAACAATCAACAAAACTAAAAGGCAACCTATGGAATGGGAGAAGATATTTGTGATGGCATATGTGATAAAGGGTTAGTATCCCAAATATATAAAGAACTTATGTAAAACCCCAAAAATGAATAATCCAATTAAAAATGGGCAGAAGACGTAAGTAGACATTTTTCCAAAGAAGACATCCAGATGGCCAACAAACACAGGAAAAGATGTTCAGTATCACTGATTATAAGGGAAATGCAAATCAAAAATACAATGAGCTATCACCTCACACCTGTCAGAATGGCTAAAATCAACAGCACAAGAACAGGTCAACACCAAAAGGGGTGGTTTTGTGCTGTTGGTGGGAATGCAAACTGGTGCAGTCACTCTGGAAAACAGTAGGGAGGTTTCTCAAAAAGTTAAAAATAGAACTACCCTCAGATCCAGCAGTTGCACTACTAGGTATTTACCCAAAGAATACAACAATACTAAGTGAAAGGGAGACATGCACCCCAATGTTTTTAGCAGCATCATTAATAATAGCTAAATTATGGAAACAGCCCAAGTGTCCATCGACTGATGAATGGGCAAAGAAGATGTGGAGGATAAATATATATAATGGAGTATTATTCAGCTATAAAAAAGAATGAAATCTTGCCATTTGCAACGACATGGATGGAGCTAGAATATCATGCAAAGGGAAATAAGTCCATCAGAAAATGTCAAATACCCTATGGTTTCACTCATAAGTGGAATTTAAGAAACAAAACAGATGAGCAAAGGAAAAAAAGAGAGAGAGAGAGAGACAGGGAGGCAAACTACAAAATAGACTCTTAACTATAGAGAACAAACTGATGGTTACCAAAATGGAGTTGGGTGGGTAGACTGGTTAAAGAGGTGATGGGGATTAAGGAGTGTACTTGTTGTGATGAGCACCTACTGTTGTATGGAGGTGTTGAATCACTATATTGTACACCTGAAACTAATATTACACTATATGTTAAGTAACTGGAATGTAAATAAAAACTTTGAAAAATATACACCTTAAATTTACACAATGTTGTATGTAAAATATATCTCAATAAAAAATATTTATCAAAAAATGGTAACTGTGAGATAACAAATGCATTAATTAGCTTGATTGTCATAATCATTTCACAATGTATATACCTACCAAATGATCACATTATACACCTTAAATATATACAATTTTTATTTGTCAACTATACCTCAATAACGCTGGAAAAATATTTAAATATCTATGTCTGAACCTTAGGACTCAAATAATTAATTGGGCTATTAAAATAAAAATTGCAACTGAAATGAGACGGTATTTCACTACATCATTAATTTAGTAATATCAACCATGAACTTAACCTGAAAAGAAACAAGAAAGCTCTTATCACTTCAGGAAATTACTGCCTATATAACCATGAAGAATAGAGCACAACCCTGTTGAAATCCTTGTTTCAATTCACTCAATACAGAATGTAAGACATGGGTCTCAGCAAAATCACAAATTTCTCCATGTCATAGACCTTTAAAAATCATTAAACAGTGAGTTTCAAATCCATAAATGTCAAAATCTTACTATACTTCCATTATTGTGCTTGTGTCATTGAACACCTATCCCCCTGACGAGAAGATGAGCTTCATGGGGACAGGCCTCCTGTTTCTCCATTCTTTTTATGCCAAAGCTGACCTACACAAATCAACCATCCCAGAAACATTTGTTGAATTAAATTGCTTCCTAATTGGTCTGCTTCCAAGCCATCCTCCTCTCCGAAATCCTGCCAGTCACAAAAATACATCTCTGCTAATGTCATTCCATTGTCCCAAACCTTTAATGGCTGTTCATAGTAATCTGCTTTAGAGGATTATGTCCACACACCCTGGCAAGGCGTATAAGGACCGTCACACTGTTCCCTCAGCCTATATTCCCCGTCTCAGTCCCAGCCTCTCCTCTTCACACACCCGCTCAAGCCATATTAGGTGTTCCTTGAACACTTTTGGATTTTTATGACTATGTCTTTGCAAACGCTGTTTCCTCTGTCTGAAAGATCCTTCCCCTCTCGTCTGCCTAGCAAACATTTATTATTAAAGCTTAGTTTAAATATTACTACCTTTGCATCTTTCCCTGACCCCTCACAGATTTGACGTCCCCTTCGTTTGTTTTTCTGTACCAATAGGTTTATTTATTCTGAAAACGGACGAAGCTAAACTCAGGGGTAAGGGAAGAAGAGAAGGAAGCGGGGAGCGTCCTGTGAATGGACTTACCTATGCAGTGATTGCGGCACTACGCGTTAAGCACATTGTTCAAGCAGCAGTGGGAGGATGGGGTTGGATAACCTTTCAGTCTTAAGAGGCTATGGCTGGCGTCTTTCGCACAGCGTGTACGTGTGCTCCCGCGTTTGTGTTGAGGGGGGAAACAAAGAGAGACAAAAAACCGAAAGAGAGATCAGAAAGCAGATGAGGGGGGACGCAGTGCAGTAAAGACAGATGGGCGGACCCAAATTTCTTCCGCTTCACCGTTTTGCGGAGGTCCAGCTCTGCATCTAGCGCTGTAGCAAGGGGGTGGAAGAGGAGAAAAGGGGAAGGACCGCATTCCCTCTGAGCGTGCCCAGCCTCGACTGCCCGGCGGATCACCTTCCGCTCCAACAAGGCCAGTTCCTCCTCGCCATGACTTACGCCTATTGTGCCAGGCAGGGCGCACTCTGCCCCGCAGCCTTACAGGTGGTGTCGGTTTGGTGAGACGTTCCCGCCAGGCTAGGCAGTGGAGCGCCGCACAGCGCTCCTTCCAGCCTCCCAACTGCCTGCCGGGCAGTTCCGACCCAGCGCCGACAGGCCTGCTCGGTCGATCTTCGATCCAAAGATGCGGCGGGGCTGGAAGATGGCTCTGTCCGGGGGGCTGCGGTGCTGTCGCCGAGTACTTTCCTGGGTGCCAGTGCTCGTTATCGTCCTCGTTGTGCTTTGGTCCTACTATGCCTACGTCTTTGAACTCTGCCTGGGTAAGTGGAGCTGGGCACCTACGGTGGGGAAATTATGCTCCAGGATAATTGTCTGTCGTACCCTTCACCCTGGTGTCCCCCTCCCGCGTGTTCTTAGCCCTCACACTGCAGGGTTTTTTTGTTTTTGTTTTTGTTTTTTTTGAGGGGAGGGGGTTGTTTGTTTGTTCTTAGCTCTCTGGAGACCTCCTCATCTCCAACCTCTGGCTTCTCACAGTATTTCTTCACAGTCTTCCCATGAGGGTCCCACCGTGTCGCCATCGCTTCCCACTGAGGGCTTTTTACATTATTCCCTGGCCTTACCCACAAGAATCTCCTGACACTTTCCACTAGAGCCCTCTTTTCTCATACAGGACAACCACTTGTGCCTGGTGTTCTCGTTCTGGGGGCTCCCACCCTACGCAATTGAGAAAACAACACACCCTGTATCGTTAAACTGCTTACACTCTGAATCCCACCAATGCATCCAACTAGGAGCCGCACATTTTCGCATTCCCTCCCACTAAGGAATCCCAAAATATTTCCTGTACTCTCTTACTAGCTCTCTTTTTTCCAACACTGGAATTCATCCTTTTTCCATGATCCTCTCACATTGGCATAAGTGCTTCACAGCTTCTCCCACAGAGGACCCCACAGTATGCCTTGTTTTATCCCACTGGGTCTCCCCTTTTCACAAAGTGAAAATGGGCCCTTTATTCTCTTTCCCTGTGGGCTTTACCATTTTGTCATCTTCTCCAGTGGAATGAGGGTCCTACAATACATCTTGTCCTGTCCCCTCACATTAGAGCCCCTGATTTTATCACACTGGGGTTCCCTTTCTTCTTCTGCTCCCCACATTATTTTCTCACACCTCATACTAGGCACCCTGCTTTTATCACAATATGGTCATGCCTTGTCCGCTCTCTTCTCACATTAGTGTCCTCTTTACCCTCCCACAAGAGTTTCCACAATATCTCACACCCCTCCCGAGGGCCACTACTTTTCTTTTCAGTTACCATTACTACTTTTCTAATGATACTCCCCCTTTGTTATCTGTTTTGAAAACTAATCCCCACCTCCTGCAGCTCTCTTTTATTGTTAGCCCCACATTTTGCCATCCTCTTTCTCTAAGTTTTTTTTTATTATTATTATTATTTTATCTCAATTCCCTTTAGGGTTGTCCTTTTCCCCTGTCTTCTCAAACTAGGAAAACACTATACTTTTCCACTGGGATTTCTAATACTTCCTTCCCAGTCCCATGGGAGCCTCATTTCTTGTCCCATTTCATTAGATCATCCCTTTTATAAATCTAGAGTCTCCTCTTGTACCCTGTCCTGTCACATTATGGAGCATTCCATCCCCTTCTTATGTATAAAATGGTTCCCACAGCCTATTTTATGATTTCAAACTCAGAATTCCACAGTATTTCCTGAAACAAACCCCAACATCCTATCCTGTATGTTCCCCAATTGTATTACCCCAGTCACCTGTCCTTATCACTAATGGTTTTATAGTGTTCTTACAAATTCACAATGGAGTTTTTATATTATATCCTGTCTCCTCACAACAGACCTTCTGTTTTTCTCACAGTGAGATCTCCCCTTGCCTCTGTCCTCTCTCATTGAAGAATTTCCATCTCTTCTCAAATGAGATTCACTAATAGTTATTGTCACTTCAGTATGAGAAATCCCACTTCTAGCACCTTTAAACTTGTGTCCTGCAGTGATCCCCATTCATTCAGTATGAGGTTCCAGCATATTCCAGTCCCCTCACACTAGGACTCTTATTTGGCCCTTTGGTCACCCATGCACTGTCAGGTCCTTCCACAATAACTTTATGTCTTTATACTGGGTTTTTAACATCTTAAAAATTATGGTTAGGGTGCTGTTTTGTCCAACCCAGGACCTGACCCTTCTTACAACTTCCTTCTCTTACATATTTGACAAAGCAATAGTTTACTCCAGGTAGATGGAGATTAAGTAGGGAGCCAGGAGATAACTCTGTTTCCCAATATAGAAATTTCTTCTAATAAACTATGCATGAGAGTTTGAATTTTCTACCTCTCCTTCTTAGATTTATTATGGAAAATGTACTGAGATTTTAAAAATAAATTCAATTAGTTGCCTTTATAGATGCAAATACAAGCTGCTTTTCTTTTTATCTCAAACTTTATTTCAACCTTTACCTCAACAATAAACCTCAGCTTTATTGATGAGTATTAAGTTGGCTATGCAATGATTGGGAAATTTTACTATTTTCAGACTTCACCATTTTGCTTTTTTCAATGATTGACTGAAGGGTTAAAAGTTCAGCTCCATTATTATACTATGGGCTTTGCTTCTTAGGATCAATACCATCTTGTAAACACTGCTAAGCCTATGTTAAAGTTTTGCAGTACTGACTTACATGAGCTTAGCCAAGCATTCATTTTAAAAATTAATAATAATAATGGCTGACACTTACATAGTGCTTAATCTGTTCTAGGCAATGTTCTAAGTACTGTAGATATCTTAATTCTCTCTATATTAAATCACTTTATCCTGAAAATAACCATACAAAGTAGGTACCCTTAGTGTCCCCATTTTACAGATGTGCAAACTGAGGCAAAGTTCAAGTTAGAATTAGTGAAAATAGTTAAAGGAAGCTTAGAGCTTTTTTATTTTGTTTTATTTAACATATTTTCAGGGCACTTGTTATATGCCAGGCACTGTTTTAAATGGCGCTCACGTGCACACACACACACACACACTCACACTCAATTCTCGTAACAACCTTATAAGGTACATTCCCATTTTAAAGACAAGAAAACTGAGGCACAGACAGATGAAGACGTTTGCCTAGGGTCATACAGCTAATAAATGGCCGAGCTTGGATGGCAACCCAGGCAGTATGGTTCCACAGTCCATGCTTTAACTGCCATAGTGTCGTAACTCTCTGCCTTCTCTCAACAAATACAGAAGGCAAAGCTTGTGACTAACAGGCCAAATGTCACCTGCAGATGTATTTTATTTGGCCTGCACAGTGTTTTCTTAATATTTTGTATCAGTTATCATTATTTAAAAACCAGGAGAGTAACGTAGCCTTGACTTCCAATTCTGGCTCCACCTTCATTCTGTCATCTTCATTTCACAGTCTTCTAAAACCTTGGTTTCAGAGAGGTTAAATCAAATCTTCCTACGTCACTTGTTTAGGAAATAATGGAAAATTGGGTGTCAAGGCTGCTTGAAACCAAAACAACACAACCAAATTAACAGATTCAAATTTCAATATGACTCAAAAAGTAGTATTAAGAATCTAACTTCTTTCTCGAAATAGAACCTGATGTCTTTATCTGTAATTTCAGGTTAGAACTGAAGCCAAAAGTGGTATTTTTGTCTTATAAAGTTTGAATTCTGCCACTTACTAACTAGGAGATCTGCGGCAATTTACCTAATCTTTCTCAACCAAGGTTGCCTCACATGGCACCTTGCTTATATGGTTGTTCATTCATACCACAGATACTTCCTTAGCACCTATTATATGCCATTTAGAGCATTGTTGTTGTGAGATTTAAATAATATCATGCATCTGTATATCTTCTTTGAAAAATGTCTATTCGTGTCTTTTGCCCATTTTTAAAACATTTTTTATTTAAATTCAATTATTTAACATATAATATATTATTATTATTTTTTTTAAAGATTTTATTTATTTGACAGAGAGACACACAGTGAGAGAGGGAACACAAGCAAGGGGGAGTGGGAGAGGGAGAAGCAGGCTTCTGCAGAGCAGAGAGCCCGATATGGGACTCGATCCCAGGACCCTGGGACCATGACCTGAGCCGAAGGCAGTTGCTTAACAACTGAGCCACCCAGGCGCCCAACATATAATATATTATTGGTTTCAGAGGTACAGGCCTGTGACTCATCAGTCTTATATAATACCCAGTGCTCATTACATCACATGCCCTCCTTAATGTCCATTACCCAGTTGCTCCATCTCTGCACCCCCTGCCCTCCAGCAACCCTCAGTTTGTTTCCTATACTTAAGAGTCTCCTATGATTTGTCTCCCTCTTTGGTTTCGTCTTCTTTAATTTTTTCGTGTCTTCCCCTATGATCCTCTGTTTTGTTTCTTAAAGTCCACATACCAGTGAGATCATATGATAATTGTCTTTCCCTGACTGACATATTTTGCCTAGCATAATACCCTATGGTTCCATCCATGTCATTGCAAATGGCAAGAGTCCATTCTATTTGATGGCTGCATAATATTCCATTTTGGATCACTACATTTGTATCTTTGGGGCAAATACCCAGTAGTGCAATTGCTGGGTCATAGGGCAGCTCTATTTTCAACTTTTTGAGGAACCTCCATTCTGTTTTCCAGAGTGGCTGCACCAGCTAGCATTCCCACCAACAGTGTAGGAAGGTTCCCCTTTCTCCACATCCTCGCCAACATCTGTCGTTTCCTAACTTGTTAATTTTAGCCATTCTGACTGGTGTGAGGTGGTATCTCATTGTGGTCTTGATTTGTATTTCCCTGATGCTGAGTGATATGGGGCATTTTTTTCGTGTCTGTTAGCCATTTGTATGTCTTCTTTGGAGAAATGTCTGTGTCTTCTGCCCATTTCTTGATTGGATTATTTGTTCTTTGGGTGTTGAGTTTGATATGTTCTTTATGGATTTTGGATACTAGCCCTTCATCTGATATGTCATTTGCAAATATTTTCTCCCATTCTGTCGGGTGTCTTTTGGTTTTGTCAACTGTTTCCTTTCCTGTGCAAAAGCTTTTTATCTTGATGAAGTCCCAATAGTTCATTTTTACCTTTTCTTTCCCTTGACTTTGGAGACGTGTCTAGCAAGAAGTTGCTGGAGCCGAGGTCAAAGAGGATGCTGCCTGTGTTCTCCTCAAGGATTTTGATGGATTCCTGTCTCATATTTAAGTCTTTCATCCATTTTGAGTCTATTTTTGTGTATGGTGTAAGGAAATCATGACCTGAGCCCAAGGCCGACGCTTAATGACTGAGCCACTCAGGCGCCCCTGACTGTGGTTTTTTCATATGTGGTTTTTATGATATTGAGGTATGTACACTGCAGAGGGTTTTTATCAAGAAAGGATTCTGTATTTTGTCAAATGCTTTTTCTGCATCTATTGAGAGGATTGTAATGTTCTGTCCTTTCTTTTGTTGATGTGGTGTATCACATTGATTGATTTGTGGATGGTGAACCACCCCTGCAGCCCAAAAATAAATCCTATTTGGTGGTGGTGAGTAATCCTTTTAATGTACTCTTGGATCCTATTAGCTAGTATCTTGGTAAAAATTTTTACATCCATGTTCATCAGAGATATTGGTCTGTAATTCTTTTTGATGGGGTCTTTGGTTTTGGGATCGAGGTAATGCTGGCCTCATAGAATGAGTTTGGAAATTTTCCTTCAATTTTTTTTTTAAACAGCTTCAGAAGAAAAGGTATTAATTCTTCTTTAAATGTTTGGTAGAATTCCCCTGGGAGGCCATCTGGCCCTGGACTCTTGTTTATTGGGTGATTTTTGATTATTGCTTCAATTTCATTGCTGATTATGTGTCTGCTCAGGTTTTCTATTTGTTCCTGATTCAGTTTTGGTAGTATATATGTTTCTAAGAATGCATCCATTTCTTCCAGATTGCCTAATTTGTTGCCGTGTAATTGCTCATAATATTCTCTTACAATGTGTTTCTTCAGTGTTGGTTGTGATTTCTCCTCTTTCATTCCTGATTTTATTCATTTGGGTCCTTTCACTTTTCTTTCTGATAAGTTTGGCTAGGGGTTTATCTATCTTATTAATTTGAAAGAACCAGCTCCTAGTTTTGATCTGTTCTATTTTTTTTTTTTCTGTATCATTGATTTCTGTTCTAATCTTTATTATTTCTCTTTTCCAGCTGGATTTTGGCTTGATTTGCTATTCTTTTTCCAGTTCCTTTAGGTGTAGGTTTATGTTGTGTATTTGAGACTTTTCTTGTTTCTTGAGAAAGGCCTGTATCACTATATACTTCCTGCTTAGGACTGCCTTTGCTTCATCCCAAAGGTTCTGAACTATCTTGTTTTCATTTTCATTTGTTTTCATGTGTTTTTTAATTGTTCTTATATCCCTCTTGACCCATTCATTCTTTACTAGGATAGTCTTTAACCTCCATGTAGTTTTGTTCTTTCCAAATTTTCTTATGTGATTGAGTTCAAGTTTTAAAGCATTGTGGTCCGGGGTGCCTGGGTGGCTCAGTTGGTTAAGTATCCGCCTTTGGCTCAGGTCATGATCCCAGGGTCCTGGGATCAAGCCCTGCCTTGGGCTCCCTGCTCAGCAGGGAGTCTGCCCCTCCCTCTGCCCCTCCACCCACTTGTGCTTGCTCTCTCTCTCTGTCTCTCTGAAATAAATAAATAAAATTAAAATTAAAAAAAAATAAAGCATTGTAGTCTGAAAATATGCATGGTATAATCTCAATCTTTTTGTACCAGTTGATACCTGATTTGTGATCTCTTCTGCAGGATGTTTCATGTGCCCTGGAGAAGAATGTGTATTCTGTTGTTTTAGGATGAAAGGCTCTGAATATATCTGTAAAGTCTATCTGGTAGTGTGTCATTTAAAGCCTTTGTTTCCTTGTTGATCTTCTGCTTAGATGATCTGTCCATTGCTATGAGTGGAGTGTTAAAGTCCACTACTAAGATTGTACTATTATCACTGTGTTTCTTTAATTTTGTTATTAATTGGTTTTTATAGTTGGCTGCTCCCTAATTAGGAGCATAAATATTTACAATTGTTCGACCTTCTTGTTGGATAGATCCTTTTATTATGATATAGTATCTTTCTTCATTTCTTATTTCAGTCTTTGATTTAAAATCTAGTTTGTCTGATGTAAGTATGGCTACTCCAGCTTTCTTTGATGTCCATTTGCATGATAAATGGTTCTCCATCCCTTTACTTTCAATCTGGAAGTGTCTTTGGGTCTAAAATGAGTCTCTTATAGATAGCATTTCGATGGGTCTTGTTTTTCAATCCAGTCTGATACCCTGTGTTTTTTTATTGGAGTTTTTTGTCCATTTACATTCAGATTAGTTATTGAAAGATATGAATTTAGTATCATTTTATGACCTGTAAAGTCTCTGTTTCTGAAGATTGTCTCTGTTCCTTTCTGGTCTTTGTTACTTTTGGGCTCTCTCTCCGCTCAAAGGATCTCCTCTAATATTTCTTGCAGGGCTGGTTTAGTGTTCACAAATTCCTTTAGTTTTTGTTTCCTGGAAACTATCTATCCTTCTATTCTGAATGACAGCCTTGCTGGATAAAGTATTCTTGGCTGCATATTTTTCCCACTTAGCCAGTCCTTTCTGGCCTGGCAGGTCTCTGTGGACAGATCTGCTGCCAGCTTTATCTTTTTACCCTTGTAGGTTAAGGATCTTTTTCCAGAGCTGCTTTCAGGATTTTCTCTTTATTTCTGAAATTTTTGGGTTTCACTATTATATGTCAAGGTGTTGACCTGTTTTATTGATTTTGAAGGGAGGGTTCTGTATGCCTCCTCGACTTGAATGCCTGTTTCCTTCCCCAGATTAGGGATGTTCTCAGTTATAATTTGTTTAAATAACCCTTCTTCCCCCCCTCATTTTCTGGGACCGTTATTATTTGAATATTATTTTGCTTTATGATATCACTGATTTCTCTAATTCTCCTTTCATGATCCAATAGCTGTGTTTCTCTCTTTTTCTCAGCTTCCTTGTTTTCCATCATTTTGTCTTCTGTATCCCTGACTCTGTCTTCTGTCTCATTTATACTAGCTGTTAGAGCCTCCATTTTTTTATTGCATCTCAGGAACTGCATTTTTAATTTTGACCTGATTAGATTTTAGTTCTTTTATTTGTACAGTAAGGGATTTTCTACTGTCTTCTATGCTTTTTTTCCACCCCAGCTAGTGCCTTTATAATTGTTTTGATTTCTAGTTCTGATGTCTTACTTATATCCTTATTGATTAAATCCCCAGCAGTGAGTACTTCTTCCTGTTCTTTCTCTTGGGTTGAGTTTCTCCATCTCATCATTATGCCCAGAAATGAATAAAAGAAAGAGAGAGAAAAGACAAAATTAACAACACCAGAAAAATACAAACAAAACTAACCAGAAGAAAATGGAAACGAATCAAAATAAGAAAAAAGCCAGATAAGAAGTAAACCAGAACAAAACAATAAACTAAATCCTGGGGGTATTTTGGTTTGTTTGATTAAGAAAACTAGACCTCAAAATGGGAAAGAAAGAAAAACCTATATATAAAAAAATACAATAAAATACAATGAAGGAAACCAAAAATAATATATATATATGTATATATAAAACATATAAAGATAAACATGAAAAAAGAATTGAAAAAATAAGAAAATAGCTGGAAAAAATAAAACTAAAAGTCTAAAGAATAATAATAATAATAATAATATAAACATGAATGCTATATTCTGTTTCCCCCAAGTGCTGAAGTTTTGCAATTCTCTATGATCAGTAAACTTCATGCTAGTGAATTGTTCCTACTGGTCTTCTGGAGGAGGGGCCGGTTGCACTGATTCTCAGGTATCCTTCCCCAGGTAGAATTGCGTCCCCTTTCCAGGGGGTGGGCTCAGTGTAAAGGGATGCAGGTTGCGCTATGTGGCAATGTTTTGCTCCCTGAAGGCTTTCAGCACCAATGGGGGGGATTAAAATGGCAGCACCCAGATCTGTAGCCCCGGAGTTTAAATATTGCCTACCTGACTCTTCAGTGAGCCCTCAGAGAAAAGCAGTCAATCACTCTTGTCTCCCTGGTTTCCACTTGAACTCTGTGTTCACCCAGCCTGTGACTGAGCATTTTTATCTCAGGCACATGTCCCAGTTTCTAGTCTCCAAACTTTATGGACTCCTGTGATGTGAACCCATGCCATTCCTCCTGGGGGAAGGAGTGGGGAGGGGGTCTCACTGCACTTCTGCCTTTTGCTGGGCCCCTGCCTGGAGAACAGTTGCTTGACTGTGCAGCAGTTTGCAACACTGAGCAAAAAGCCGGTGCCTACACCCTCTGTTTTCAGCCAGTTTCCCCACTCCGAAGCCTGGAAACTGCCACATTCAGTCACCCCTGTTCTTGTGACCCCGGGGATCATGACACCACACTGTCCCACCTAGGATTCTGCCCTGCTTCACCACCTGAGCACCTTTAAGCCAGGGATGTCCCACACTGTTAGCAGACTTCTAAAAGTTCTGATTTTGCACTCCACTGCTCATAATACTTTGTGGTGGTTTCCTTAAGCTAGCTCCTGCCCCTAAACTCTATCTTCAGATATATCACCCAGATTCACATCTCCAGACATCCTACCTTCCAAAGAGTGGTCACTTTTCTATTTGTAGAATTGCAGCAATTCTTTTCTTAGATATCCGATTTATTTTGCATTTGTTCAGAATGATTTGATAACTATGTAGCTGAATTACAGGGACCAGATAAAATTAAGGTCCCCTACTCCTCCACCATCTTAACTCCTGGGATCTCAACTCGGAATCTTTTTTTTAAATTTCCTTTTCTGATTGTTCATTGCTAGTTCATAGAAATAAAACTGGTATGTGTTGTTGATCTTATATTCTGTGATTTTGCTGAATTTGCTTATTAGCTCTAAGAGATTTTTCAGTGGATTCCTTAGAATTATTTATGCAGTAGGATCACATCATCTGCCAATAAAAATAATTTCATTCCTTCTTTCCAATTTGGATTTTTTTTTCCTTTTCTTGGCCTTATTGCACTGCCTACAACTTTCAGTACAACATTGAATCAAAGTGATAAAAACAGGCATCCTTTCCTTGTTTTTTATCTGAAGTAAAAAGTTTTTAACCTTTTGTCATTGCGTATACTGTTAGCTGTGTGTTTTCCATAAATGCCCTTCATCAAGTTGAGAAACTTCACTTCTATTTCTGGTTTCTTTTTTCAAAAACAAATTTATTTCTAGTACAGTTAACATACAATGTTTTATTAGTTTCTGGTGTATAATATAGTGATTCAACAATTCTATACATTACTCAGTGCTCATCACCACATGTGCACTCCTTAATCCCCATCACCTATTTCACCCATCCCCCCACCAGCCTCCCCTCTGCTAACCATCAGTTTGTTCTGTATAGTTAAGAGTCTGTTTCTTGGTTTCTCTCTCTCTCTTTTTTCTTTTGTTTTTTTACTTTGTTTCTTACATTCTACATATGAATGAAATCATATGGTATTTGTTGTCTATCTCTTACTTGTTTTGCTTAGCATTATACTTTCTACCTCTGTCCATTTTGTTGCAAATGGCAAGATTTAATTCTTATTTATGGCTGAATAATATTCCATTGAATGAATATATACCACATCTTTAGCTATTCAACTATTGATGAACACTTACGCTGCTTCCATAGTTTGACTATTGTAAATAATGCTGCAAAAAACATAGGGGTACATGTATCTTTTTGAATTAGCATTTTTGCATTTTTGCAGTAAATACCCAGTAGTGTGATTATTGGATCATAGGGCAGTTCTATTTTTAACTTTTTGAAGAACCTCCATATTAGACTAAAGGCCTAAATGTGAGACCTGAAACCATAAAAATCCTAGAAGAGAGCACAAGCAATAATTTCTCTGACATCGACCATAGCAACATTTTTTTTTTTAGATCTGTCTCCTGAGGTAAGGGAAATAAAAGCAAAAATAAACTATGGGACTACATCAAAATAAAAAGCTTCTGGACATCAAAGAAAACAGCCAACAAAACTAAAAGGCAACCTACTAAATGGGAGAAGATATTTGCAAATGACATATCTGATAAAGGATTAGTATCTAAAAATATATAAAGAACTGATACAACTCAACACCCACAAAACAATCCAATTAAAAAATGGGCAGAAGACATGAAGAGACATTTCTCCAAATAAGACATCCAGATGGCCAACAGACACCTGAAAAGTGCTCAACATCACTCATCATCAGGGAAATGCAAATCAAAACCACAATGAGATACCACCCCACACCTGTCAGAATAGCTAAAATCAAAAACAAGAAATAACAAGTGCTGACAAGGATGTGGAGAAAAAGGAAACCTTGTGCAGTATTCCTAGTTTCTTGACTATTTTTTATTCATGAAAGTTTGTGGTATCTTGTCAAATACTTTTCTAGCATCAGTGGAGATGACTGTATATTTTTTCCTTTATTCTCTTATTGATTTTCATATGTTGAAGTAGACTTATATTTCTTGGATACATCTCACTTGACCATGATGTATAATCCTCCAATATGCTGCTGAATTTGGTTTGCTGGTAATTTTTCAGTAGTGTTACATCTATATTCATGAGATGTTTGTATGTCATTTTCTTTTCTTGTGATGTCTTTATCCGCCACAGGCATAAGGGTAATGCTGGCATCATAGAGTAAGTTCGGAAGTGTTCTCTCTTTGATTTTTTTGTAAGAGTTTGAAAAGGATGGGTGTTTATTCTTCTTTAAATATTTGGTACAATTCACCACTGAAGCTATCTGGTCTTGGATTTTTGTTGTTGGGAGGTTTTTGATTATTGATTCAATCTTTTTATTTTTTAAGTCTGCTCAGATTTTCTTTCTTCTTGACTCAATTTTGGTGGTTTCTGTGTTTTCAGGAATTTGTCCATTTCATCCAGGTTATCCAATTTGTTTGCATATAATTGTTCCTACTATTCTATTATAATCCTTTCTATTTATGTAAGTTCTCTATTACTATCTCCACTATATTTCTGATATTAGTAATTTGAGTCCTCTCTCCTGTTCTGGCTAGTTAAAGGTTTGTCAATTCTGTTGATTTTTTTCAAGGTCGCAACTTTCAGTTTCATTGATTCTATTGTTTTTGAGTTCTCTATTTTGTTTTTCTCAAGTCTGTTCTTTATTATATCCTTCCTTCTGCTAGCTTTGAATTTAGTTTTCTCTTCTGTTTTAGTTCCTTAAGGTGTAAAGTAAGGTCATTGATTTGATATTTTTGCTCTTTAATAATGTAGGCATTTAAAACCATAAATTTGGGGTGGCTGCGTGGCTCAGGTCATGATCCCAGGCTCCTGAGATTGAGCCTCACATCAGGCTCCTGCTCAGTGGGGGTCTGCTTCTCCCTCTCCCTCTATGCTCTCTCTCTCTCAAGTAAATAAATAAAATCTTTAGGGAAAAAAAAAGCCATAAATTTACCTCTTGAGTACTGCTTTTACTGTATCCTATAAGATTTGGTAAGTTGCCTTTATATATTAATTCATTTCAAAGTATTTTCTATTGTCACTTGTAATTTATTCCTTGATCCATTGCTTAAAAGTGTATTTTTTAGCAAAACATATGCTTGTTGAATCACAGTGTTGTACACCTGAGACCGATAAAACATTCTGTCAGCCGTACTCAAATAAAATTTTTTTTTAAGAATACATGAAGTAAATATAGCAAAATATTAAGACCTTCATAAGCTGATTAGTTATAAATTGGAAAATGGGTGTGTTGTTTAATTTCCCCATATTTTAAATTTTATAGTTTTTATTGTTATTTATTTCCAGTTTAATTCCATTGTGTCAGAAAAGAAACTTTGTATGATTTCAATCTTTTAAATTTATTGAGATTTGTTTTGTAGCCTATTATATGGTTTATAATGGAAAATGTTCCATGTACATTTGAGAAGAACGTGTTTTTTTCTGTTGCTGGGTTCAGTGTTCTACACATCTCTGTCAGACTAATTGGTTTATAGTGTTGTTCAAGTCCTCTATTTTCTTATTGATCTTCGCTCTAGTTTTTTTATAGTCTCGAGCTAAAATTTTAATACTATCTACTATTCCTTTCAATTCTGTTAATGTTAGCTTCTTATATTTGGGTGCTCTATTGTTCATTTTGTGCATGTTTACAATTGTTACATCATCTTGATGGGTTAGCCCCTTTATCAATATATATCATTTATTGCCTCATATCAATTTTTAAAGTTTTTATTTAAATTCCAGTTATTTAACATACACTGTAGTATTAGTTTCAGGTGTACAATATAGTGATTCAACACTTCCATACAACACCAGTGCTCATTACAAGTGCACTCCTCATCCCAATCACCTATTTAACCCATCCCCTCCTACTTTACCTCTGATAACCGTTAGTTTCTTCTCCATAGTTAAGAGACTGTTTCTTGGTTTGCCTCTCTCTTTTATTCCCCTTTGCTTTCTTGTTTTGTTTCTTAAATTCCACATATGAGTGAAATCATATGGTATTTTTCTTTCTCTGACAAACTTATTTCGCTTACTATGATACTCTCTAGCTCCATCCATGTCATTGCAAATGGCAAGATTTCATTCTTTTTTATGGCTGAATGATATTCCATTGTGTATATATACCACATCTTCTTTATCCATTCATAGGTTGCTGGACAACTGGGCTGTTACTATAATTTTCCTATTCTAGATAATGCTGCTGTAAACATCAGTGTGTATATATCCCTTTGAATTAGTATTTTTGTATTTTTTGGGTAAACACGTAATAGTGCAATTGTTGGATCTTTGGGTAGTACTATTTTTAACTTTTTGAGGAACCTCCCTACTGTTTTCCAGAGTGGGTGCACCAGTTTGCATTTCTACCAGCAGTGCAAATGGGTTCCCCTTTCTCTACATGCTTGCCAACACCTGTTGTTCCTTGTGTTGTTGATTCTAGCCATTCTGACAGGTGTGAGATGATATCTCATTGTCGTTTTGATTTGCATTTTCCTGATGCTCAGTGATGTAGAACATCTTTTCATCTGTCTGTTGGCCATCTGGATGTTTTCTTTGGAAAAATGTCTATTATGTCCTCTGCCCATTTTCTAATTGGATTATTCTTTTTCAGTGTTGAGTTTTATACATTTTTATATATTTTGGATACTAACTCTTTATTATATATGTCATTTGCAAATATCTTCTCCCATTCCATAGGTTGCCTTTTAGTTTTTGTGGATTGTTACCTTCGCTATGCAGAAGCTTTTTATTTTGATGAAGTCCCAATAGTTTATTTTTGCTTTTGTGTCCCTTACCTTAGGAGACATATCTAGAAAGAAGTTACTATGGCTGATGTCAAAGAGGTTATTGCCTGTGTTCCTCTCTAGGATTTTGATGATTTCAGTTTTCTGATTTAGATCTTTAATGCATTTTTAAAAGATTTATTTATTTATTTTAGAGAGGAAAAGAGAGGAGAGGGAGAGGCAGAGGGAGAGAGAGAGAGTCTTAAGCAGACTCCACACTGATTATGGAACCCAACACAGGGCTCAATCTCACGACCCTGAGATCAATCCAAGAGTTGGATGCTTAACCAACTGAACCACCCTGGTGCCCTAATCTTTAATGCATTTTGAATTTCTTTTTGTATATGGTGTGAGAAAGTGGTCCAGTTTCATTCTTTTGTATGTTGCTTTCCAGTTTTCCCAACACCATTTGTTGAAGAGACCATCTTTTTCCTATTGGTTATCTTTTGCAGCTTGGTCAAAGGTTAACTGACCATGGATATGTGGGTTCATTTCTGGTATTTTTATTCTGTTCCATTGATCTATGTGTCTGTTTTTGTGCCAGTACCATATTGTTTTGATCACTACAGCCTTGTAATATAACTTGAAGTCCAGAATTGTTATGCCTCCAGCTTTGATTTCCTTTTTCAAGGTTGCTTTGGTTATTCAGGGTCTTTTGGTTCTATACACATTTGAGATTGTTTTCTCTATGTCTGTGATAAATGTCTTTGGTATTTTAATAGGGATTGCATTGAATGTGTTGATTGCTTTAGGTAGTATAGACATTTTTTTATTATTTTTTTTATTATGTTATGTTAATCACCATACATTACATCATTAGTTTTTGATGTGGTGTTCCATGATTCATTGTTTGTGTATAACACCCAGTGCTCCATGCAGAACGTGCCCTCTTTAATACCTACCACCAGGCTAACCCATTCCCCCACCCCCCTCCCGTCTAGAACCCTCAGTTTGTTTTCCAGAGTCCATAGTCTCTCATGGTTCGTCTCCCTCTCCAATTTTCCCCCCTTCATTCTTCCCCTCCTGCTATCTTCTTCTTCTTCTTCTTTTTTTTTTTTTAACATATAATGTATTATTTGTTTCAGAGGTACAGGTCTGTGATTCAACAGTCTTACACAATTCACAGTGCTCACCATAGCACATACCCTCCCCAGTGTCTACCAACCATCCCTCCCACCCCCCACCACTCCAGCAACCCTCAGTTTGTTTCCTGAGATTAAGAATTCCTCATATCAGTGAGGTCCTATGATACATGTCTTTCTCTGATTGACTTATTTCACTCAGCATAATACCCTCCAGTTCCATCCATGTCATTGCAAATGGCAAGATTTCATTCCTTTTGATGGCTGCATAATATTCCATTGTGTATATATACCACATCTTCTTTATCCATTCATCTGTTGATGGACATCTTGGCTTTTTCCACAGTTTGGCTATTGTGGACATTGCTGCTATAAACATCGGGGTGCATGTACCCCTTCAGTTCCCTACATTTGTATCTTTGGGGCAAATGACATATCAGATAAAGGGCTAGTATCCAAAATCTATAAAGAACTTCTTAAACTCAACACCCAAAGAACAAATGATCCAATCAAGAAATGGGCAGAAGACATGAACCGACGTTTTTCCAAAGAAGACATCCAAATGGCCAACAGACACATGAAAAAGTGCTCAACATTGCTCGGCATCAGGGAAGTCCAAAACAAAACCTCAATGAGATATCACCTCATACCAGTCAGAATGGCTAAAAGTCAGGAAAAGACAGATGTTGGTGGGGATGCAGAGAAAGGGGAACCTTCCTACACTGTTGGTGGGAATGCAAGCTGGTGCAGCCACTCTGGAAAACGGTATGGAGGTTCCTCAAAAAGTTGAAAATAGAGCCACCATATGATCCAGTATAGACATTTTAACAGTATTTGTTCTTCCAATCCATGAGCATGGAATGTCTTTCCATTTCTTTGTGATATTTTCAATTTCTTTCATCAGTGTTTTCTAGTTTTCAGAGTACAGGTCTTTTACCTCTTTGGATAGGTTTATTCCTAGGTATTTTATGGTTTTGGGTGCAATTGTAAATGGGATCAATTCTTCGATTTTTCTTTCTGCTGCTTCATTATTACAGTATGGAAATAAAACAGATTTCTGTATGTTGATTTTGTATCCTACAACTTTACTGCATTCATGTAGCAGTTCTAACAATTTTCTGGTGGAATGTTTTTGGTTTTCTATATAGAGTATCATGTCATCTGAAAATAGTGAAAGTTTGACTGTTTCCTTTCTGATTTGGATGCCTTTTATTTATTTTTGTTGTCTGATTGCTGTGGCTATGACTTCCACTACTCTGTTAAACAACAGGGGTGAGAATGGACATCCTGTCTTCTTCCTGATGGTAGAGGAAATGCTCTCAGGCGTTCCCCATTGAGGATGATATTAGCTATGGGTTTTTCATATATGGCCTTTATTATGTTGAGGTATGTTCCGGCTAAACCTACTTTGTTGAGCATTTTTATCATGAATGGATGTTGTACTTTGTCAAATGCTCCTTCTGCATCTATTGAAATGATCTTGTGGTTCTTATCTTTTCTTTCATTAATGTGGTGTATCATGTTGATTGATTTGTGGAATATTGAACCACCCTTGCAGCCCAGGAATAAATCCCACTTGATCATGTTGAATGACTGTTTAATGTACTCCTGGATTTGATTTGCTAGTATTTTGCTCAGAATTTTTGCATACATGTTCATCAGGGATATTGGCCTGTCATTTTTTTAGTGGAGTCTTTATCTGGTTTTGGTATCAGGGTAATGCTGGCCTCATGGAATGAGTTTGGAAGTATTCCTTCCTTTTCTACTTTTTGGAATCGTTTGTGAAGAATAGATATTACCTCTTCTTTAAATGTTTGTTAGAATTCCCCTTGGAAGCCATCTGGCCCTGGCGTTTTGTTTGTTGGGAATTTTTTGATTTCTGTTTCTTTTCTAGTTATGAGTCGTTCAAGTTTTCTGTTTCCTCCTGTTTCAGTTTTGGTAGTTTCTATGTTTCTAGGAATTTATCCATTTCTTCCAGGTTGTCTAATTTGTTGGCATATGGTTTTTCATAATATTTTCTTTTTTTTAAGATTTTATTTATTTATTTGACAGAGAGAGACAGTGAGAGAGGGAACACAAGCAGGGGGAGTGGGAGAGGGAGAAGCAGGCTTCCTGCTGAGCAGAGAGCCTGACTTGGGGCTCCATCCCAGGACCCTGGGATCATGACCTGAGGCAAACACAGATGCTTAACCAACTGAGCCACCCAGGTGCCCCTTTTCATGATATTTTCTTATAATAGTTTGTATTTCTGTGATGTTTTGTTCTTTCTCTTCTCTCGTTTGTAATTTTATTCATTTGGGCTCTTTCTCTTTTCTTTTGATAAATCTGGCTAGAGGTTTATCAACTTTATTAATTATTTCAAAGAACCAGCTCTTGATTTCATTGATCTCTTTTTGTTGTTTTGTTTTGTTTTAGTTTCTGTATCATTTATTTCTGCTCTAATCTTTATTATATCCTTCCTTCTGCTAGATTTAGGCTTCATTTGTTGTTCTCTTTCTACCTCCTTTAGGTGAAATGTTAAGTTGCTGATTTCAGGTTTTTCTTGCTTCTTGATTTAGGCCTGTATTGCCTTATACTTCCCTCTTAGGACTGCTTTTTTGCTTCCCAAGTGTTTTGACTGTTGTGTTCTCATTTTCATTTGTTTCCCTGAACTCTTTAATTCCTTCTTTGATTTCCTGGTTGACCCATTCATTGTTTAGTAACATGTTGTTTTACCTCCATGTATTTGTAGTCTTTCCACAGTTTTTCTTGTGATTGACTTCTAGTTTCATAGTGTTGTGGTCAGAAAAATTTCATGGTATGATTTCAATCTTTGTATTAGTTGATGCCTTATTTGTGACCCAATATGTGATTAATACTGGAGAATATCCCATAATCTTTAAAAGAATGTAAATTTTACTGTTTTAGGATGGAATGTTGTGAATATATCTGTTAAGTCCATCTGGTCCAGTGTGCCATTCAAAGCCATTGTTTCCTTGTTGATGTTCTGTTTAAATGATCTTTCCATTGATGTACATGGGTTGTTAAAGTCCCCTACTATTATTGTGTTACTGTCAATGAGTTTCTTTATGTTTGTTATTAATTGTTTTATATATTCAGGTGCTTCCATGTTGGGTGCATAAATATTCATCATGGTTAGATATTCTTGTTGGATCGTCCCCTTTATTATGACATAGTGCCCTTTTTTTTTTTGCCACTGATGAAACACAGGACATTCTTATTCCCAATACAAAGGCAGGTCTTTGTAGGATGTGCGAGGATATTCTGCCAGTGGGGAGGAGGCCCCTACTTGCCTGCAATGATAGTTCTGCAGGGCCATGATGTCCCCAGTCAGGAACATTTTGGAGATGTAGCGGTCTTTGTTGACTGGCTTGTATTTCTTCTTGCCCTTGCCATTCTTGGGGACGTTGGTCCACATCTCTTTGACATTCTCCACCACCATGTTGCAGTGCCTGTCACTGGCTTTCACATGGCCCAGGAGCTTCTTATTGTTATACCAATTCAGGAGCACATGGGTGTTGTTCTTCACTACTGCACGAGCACAGAGTGTGGACCCATGTTTAATTCTTCCTCCTGCCATTCCTGCAGTGCCTCCATGGTCATCTCAGTCTTAGGTTTTTTTAAGAGGCTCATGGTGGTAGAGGCTGTGCCCCCAAACCAGTGCTTTCTCGTCCATGTTGCTTCTGCCTCTGCCTTCTGTATCTGTTCTTATGGTCTTTGTTTAAAGTCTAGTTTTTCCAATATAAATATTGCTACTCCTGCTTTCTTTTGATGTCCATTTGCATAATAAATATTTTTCCATCCCTTCATTTTCAATCTTCAGGTGAGTAAATGTGTATTGTAGACAGCATATAGATGGGTCTTGTATTTTATCCATTCTGACACCCTATATATTTTTTTAAAGATTTATTTATTTAGTTGAAAGAGAGAGAGAGAGACCAGCAGGGAGGAGCAGAGGGAGAGGGGAGAGAGAATCCCAAGCAGACTCTGCACTGAGCATGGAGCCTGATGCAGGGCTCGATCTCATGACCCCAAGATCATGACATGAGCTGAAACCAAGAGTTGAACACTCAACTGACCTCACCACCCAGGTACCAGCCCTGTGTCTTTTGATTGGAGTGTTTGGTCCACTTACATTCAAAGTAAGTATTGATAGATATATATTTATTTCCATTTCATTACTTGTTTTGTAACTGTTTCTGGAGATTTTCTCTGATCCTTTCTTGTCTTTGTCACTTTTGGTCTCTCCTTTGCACTCAAAGTGCCCTTTAATCTCTCTTGCAGGGCTGGTTTAGTCGTCACAAACTCCTTTAGTTTTTGTTTGTCTGAGAAACTCTTTATTTCTCCTTCTATTCTGAATGACAGCCTTGGTGGATTGAGTATTCTTGGCTGCAGATTTTTTCCGTTTGGCACTTTGAATTTATCATCCCACTCCCTTCTGGTTTGCCAAGTTTCTGTTGAGAAATCTCCAGCTAGTCTTAGGAGGTCTTAACTTGTAAGTTAAGGACTTCTTGTGTCTTGCTGCTTTTAAGATGTTTTCTTTATCACTATATTTTGCAAATTTAATTATAATATGTCTCGGTGTTGGCCTGCTTTTATTAGATTTTGATGGGAGTTCTCTGTGCCTCCTGGATGTGGATGACTGTTTCCTTCCCCAGATTAGGGAAGTTTTCAACTATTATTTCTTCAAATAAATTTTCTGCCCCCTCTTCTCTCTTCTTCTTTTTCTTCTGGGACTCCTATAATGTAATTGTTATTACATTTCACGGAGTCACTCAGTTCCCTAAGTCTATTCTCATGTTGCATAATTCTTCTTTGTCTCTTTTGTTCCGCTTCATTATTTTCCTTTCTTTTGTCTTCTAGGTCACTAATTCATTCCTCAGCTTCTTCCAGCCTGCTGTTCATTGCATCAAGCCTATTTCCAATCTCGTTCATTGCATTCTTCATCTCTGATTGATTCTTTTTTAACTCTTTTATTTATGTGGTACGGGTCTCACTTGTGTCTTCTATTTGTTTTCTGAAGGCCAGTGAGTATCCTTATGATTGTTGCTCTAAATTGTCCATCAGGCATGTTACTTATATCTGTTTTGGTTACATCTCTGGCCATGGCCTTCTCTTGTTCTTTCATTTGAGATAAATTCCTCTGTCTTGGCATTTTGTTTAAGTCTCTGCCTTCTCTGTGTTAGAAAAGCCAGTTATGTCTCCTGCTCCTGAAAGTAATGGCCTTATGAAGAAGAGGTCGTGTAGTGTCCAGGACCTGATGTTTCAGGGAGTGTCTCTGGTGTGTGCTGTTTGCACTCTCCTGTTGTGTTTTGTCTGCTCTATCCTTCAGGTCAGTCATCTTTAGAGGTTCTCCTTGCCTGCTTGTGTGCAGTGTTTGGTTCCTGGCCTGACTGGTGAGTTTTAACTCGATGTGCTCTGGTCTGCTTGTGAAATGAGACCTGACACCACTTCCATGAGAACTGAGGTCCTGCAGAACTCTCTGGTTGGGATATGTGGTGGGGTCAGGGGTTTGTGCTGTCTTCTGGGGGAGATGTCTGTCTCACTGGGACTGAGGCAAGCATGACTGAGAAGGGCAGTCCAGCCAGAGTGCAGCAGGGTGGGTCTTGGTGTTAGTAAATTAGGCAGCCAGTGTTGGCACTGGGTTGCTTCCTGCATGTGGATCTGTGTTTATGCTGAGGGGTGGGGGAGGGAAATGGCACTAGTCGGGTCCTTTCTTCCCAGAGAGCCATCTCTATGAAAGCTGCCTCCCAATGAAGCACTCAAAGAGGAGCGAATAACCTCCCCTCTTCCCTGGTTTGTACCAGGTGTTCTTCAAATTAGTTTCTGTGCTGTCTGGCTCTGGTGTTTGCTTTCCTTATCTCCAGGAGCAGTGCAGTGCCTTCTTGCCAAGCCTGCTGACCTTGAAAACTCCAGGCTTTAAGCCCTGCTGGTTGCAAGAACTCATGAAATTCAGCTGCTGTCCTTTTCCAAGACAATGGCTTTTATGGAAATGTTCTCCTTGTGCATTCTTCTGTGTGCTCCTCGATCTCTCTACCTTCTCCACAACTACATCTCTGTTCCCTCTGCAATATCTGCAATTCCTTTCTCTTCTACATCACATATCCATACTTCCTACCTTCTTCGATGTGGCCTCTTCTCTCCCTTTAGTTGTGTAGTTTGTTCTTTCATTCTTCAGGTTGATTTCTGGGGTGTTTAGATGATTTGATAGTTACCTAGTTTTGTTCATGGGATGAGACGAGCCTAGGGTCCTCTTATCCACTGCCATCTTCCCTCTCTCCTCCACCTTTTGTATCAATTTTTAATTTAAAGTCTTTTTGTCTAATATTAGTACAGCTACCCTAGATCTTTTTTGGTTGTTATTTACATCAGTGTCTTTGAAAAATCTGTCTTCCAAATTGTGTGTACCATTTTGCATTCCCACCAGCAATGGATGAGATTTCCTGTTTCTCCACATCCTTATCTGCATATGGTAGTGTTAGTATTTTAGAGTTTTGTCTTTCTAATATATGTGTAGTGATGGGTTCTCATTTTAGTTCATTGTTATTTTTTATTTTTATTTTTTATCCTTATTTTTTAATTGATTTTTTCAATGCACCCATTTCAATTGTCTGTATATAATGAAGCACTATGAAATTAGTTTTTTTATGGCTTACCCTTGGTAATACAATTAACATATTAACTTTATAATAATTAAGTTCAAATAATTAATTTGAATCAATACCAGCTTAGTATAACAGTATACAAAACTCTACTCCTTTTCAGCTCCAGTCCCCACTTTATGTTGGTAACTGTTCCATATTACATCTTCATACATTGTGTGCCTGTTAACATAGATTTATTATTATTGTCTTATGGATTTATCTTTTAAGTCACATACTAAATAAAAGAAGTATAATCCAAAAATGCAATACTAATAGGTTTTATATTTACCTATGTAGTTACTTTTACCAGTATTCTTGATTTCTTTTAATGGCTTCAGTTATAGTTAGTGCCCTTTCATTTCTTCCTGCAGAACTCTGTCATTTCTTTCTTTTTTTTTTTTTGACAAAACATCTATTTTTAAGAATTTATTGTTGAAGTGTAAATGATATACAATGTTACATTAGTTTCAGGTGTACAACATAGTGATTCGACAGTTCTGTACATTAGTTAGTGCTTACCAAGGTAAGTGTAGTCACCCATCTGTCACCATAAAACAGTGTTACAGTATTATTGATTATATTCCTTATGGTGTACTTTTCATCCACTTCACATATTTATTTTATAATGAAGTGTGTACCTTTTTATCCCCTTTACTTATTTCACCCTTTCCCCCACAGCCATCTCTGGCCACCACCACTTTGTTCTCTTAGTTAAGAGTCTGTTGGTTTGTTTGTTTTGGCAAAACATTTATTTTTAAAAGGCCTTCATAGAGAGTGTGACCTAAGCTGATATAAAGTCCTGAGAACATGAGATATGTCAGCATCACATGATCTTCAAATACCTGGTTGTGAAATCATCTTCTGAAGACAAGTTTCTAAGCTCTTCCTCAGAAATCCAAAGCTTTGTACAGAGATAGGTCTGTTGGTCTCTGGCACTGCAGTGGCTCTCCCTTCTCCTCCTTTGAGACCACCAGACGGGGATCCATCATTAGTGAGAGCTTTTGAAATAAGTTCTGCTCAGACATCTCACAGTTGCTCCCAAAGCTCCCCCGTTTGTTATTGCAGAGATGTTTAAGGGCATTTGCAACCTAGACTAGGGAGTTGGTGGTGGGCTAGCTTTTAGTGTCCAGAGATCTGCTCACAGGTCGCACTGAAGTCTGTCATTTCTTGAAAGATGCTTCTACCAGTTATGAACTCTATCATTTTTTGTTTATCTGTAAATGTCTTATTTTATCCTTCATTTTTTGAAGGATAGTTTTGTAAGTTATCAAATTCTTGGTTGATAGATATTTTTCTTTCGACACTGCCTTCCGGCCTCCATGGTTTCCAAGGAGAAATCAGATGTTAATCTTATTATTTTTATATGTGAAGTTGCTTATCTTTTCCTGCTTTCAAGATGTTTCCTTTGTCTTTGGTTTTGTCGCTTTGATTATAATGTGTCTGATGTGGATATCGTTTAGTTTATACTATGTGTAGTTTATTGAGCTTCCTGGATGTTTAGTTTCATGTCTTTTAACGCATTTGTGGAGTTTTTAGTCATCATTTCTTCAAATATTCTTTGCTCCCCCTTTTTCTTCTCTCTTTCTAAACTCCCATTATGAATACGATAGTATTTTTGACAGTGTGCTACAAGTCTCATATGCTTTGTTCATTTTTCTTTCACTTTCTCATTTTGCTCTTCAGACTGGATAATTTAAGCCAATCACCGATTCTTCTGCCTGCTTAAATCTGCTGTTGGATCCCTTTAGTAAATTTTTCATTTCTTGATTGTCCTTTTCATCTTCAGGATCTCTATTTGGTTCCTTTTTCTATTTTGTATCTCTTCATTTATATATTCTATTTTTATTCTTTTGATCTTTTTAGTTCTTTATACACAGTTTCTTTTAGCTCTTTGAGCATATTTAAGAGAGTGCATTTAAAGTGTTTGTCTAGTAAGTTATTGGCTAGGCTTCCTTGACCATTTCTATTAATTTACTTTTTCTTATTAATAAGCTATACTGTTTTGTTTCTTTGTATGTCCTGTAATTTTTTGTTGTTGAAAAATATACATTTAGAATATTATAAAGTATAACTGTACAAATTAGTTTCTCTACCTCTCTAGGGTTTGTTTTTGCTGCGTGTTGTAAATTGGTTTTGTTTGCTTCTTTAGTGATTTTTCTATATTGAAGAATGTATTCTTTGTTATATGTGGTTTCTAAAGTCTTTGTTTCTTAACCATATCATCAGTTAGTTGTTTAATAAAGGCTTTTTGAGTGCTTGGAGTCAGAAATAGAAAAGAAGAAAAATATACTTTCCCAGCCTTTGCAGATTAGGTCTGTGTTGGGGCAGTCCTTTACTCTTTTAACTCCTTCCATGCAGTTTACAAGTCTGCTTTAGCGTTTCCCTACTTTTTAAATGCCTGAGAGTGAAAGCTTAGGGTGTTGTCTGACATTTTCTGAGCATGCATTCCACCCTGCATGTGTGTACCGTTCTTAATTCCATGGTATACAGGGTAGATTTTAAACACTCATTCTCCCACCTATCTGTTTTGTTGATCTCTTCATTCCCATGCTTTTTATTCTGTTAATTGCCTGTCTCAAGTGTTGTCTTTTGCCCCAGGCTGGTGCATTCAATACCTGTGGCTATAAATATTTTCAGCAAAGGCCACCCAAGAAGGTGCCTCAGGCCTGGGAATGCTCTGAGTCAGATATATAGGAAAACCTTTGTGTTGGTCTTTGAAGGAGCTGTCAGACCATCAAGAGTCAAAAGCACAATTCTTTGATAATAAGGTGTGTATTGCTACCTCTGGCATTTCTAAACTTTCACCAGGCTATTCTCACAGCCCCTTTTGATCTTGGATGTGAAGAATGATAAGAGGAAATTTAAAATGTCACAGCACTGTCTTATCAAAAAGCAACAGCTCCTTTCTTCACTAACTGTACCCTCTTGATTGTTGTACATTTTTTATTAAATTACAGAATTCTGCAAAAGTTGATTCTAACAGTTTTTCCCACTTCATTTATAACTTCTTGGGGAAAGACAAAACCCTGGAATTCCCTACTCTGCCATTTTTGGTGATCAGCAGTGTCCATTTTGAGATTTAAAAAGGTCCAGGAAATAATTCTACTCAGAAGCTAGAAGTCCTTCAAAAAGAGTGAAAAGAAATGAACACTAATAAGGCAAAAACCCAGAAGGGATATTTTCTGGAAACCAAGTTTCTGAAGAAGTAAAAGTTACCCATTTAAGCCTATGTGAATTATGGTATTGTCATATCTAAAATAGTTTTGTAAGTCTCCCATATGCAAAACAGTTAAATGTATCACACCTGACTACTAAGATATCAAACCAAACATCTAAAATAAGTCCAGTAGTTCTTATACCTAGCTGATAATCAGAATCATGTAGTGAGTTTTTTAAGTACAAATTCCTGTACCTTCACCCAGAGATTTGTTATATGAAGAGGGCCGTATAATCTATATTGTTATTAGTTCTCAAGTGGGTATTGAAATCACCCGATTTGAGAATGGCTGCCTAAAAAGTAAAAGAATGGGTAGTATGAGTAACTTTCTTAGAGGAGTAAATGAATCCTGGTGTCGTTAGTTTGCTCTGAACAAGCAGAACATAATGAGAATGTATCTAGGTTCTCCATTGTAAATTCTATTCTCTCTCCTAACCTAGAGTCTAAGAAACATCTAATGGAAAAAGTAGGTATCAAATATATTCATTTTGACATGGAATACATTATTTTGTTTGTAAAGATTTTATTTATTTATTTGAGACAGAGAGACTGAGAGACAGAGAGCATGAGAGGGAGGAGGGTCAGAGGGAGAAGCGACTCCCCGCCGAGCAGGCACCCTGAATACATTATTTTTAAAACCATCATATATGGGGAGCCTACATGGCTCAGTTGGCTAGGCGACTGCCTTCGGCTCAGGTCATGATCCTGGAGTCCCGGGATCGAGTCCCGCATCGGGCTCCCTGCTCGGCGGGGAGTCTGCTTCTCCCTCTGACCCTCCTCCCTCTCATGCTCTCTGTCTCTCAGTCTCTCTGTCTCAAATAAATAAATAAAATCTTTAAAAACAAAATAAAATAAAACCATCATATGAAACTTTGGAATTGCTATGATAAACAACATTTTTAAATAAGACTTCTTTTATCCTGAACTATTCTAAAACCTAATCTTAGTGAAAGGCTTACCTTTCTCAGAAGAATAATAAATAGCTGACAATAATTACGTACTTATTATATACCATACACCAAAAGCACTTTACACATATTTTATCATTTAATTTCTATAACAACATTTTATCCTCATTTTACATGTGAAGAAACTGAGGCCCACACAGATTAAATAATTTGCCTAGGGCCACAGAACAACTAAGTGGCAGAGCCACAATATGAGTACATGCCAAAGTAAATGTAATACATCACTACAATAAACTCCCCTCCCAAATGAGTCATTAATTAAAAGAGAACTTCATATTGTGAGTGAACATTCATCTCAATAGACTCATATTTTCAACCTTCCCACTTTCCTTTTACAAGTCCTTTTGAGCTTTACTATCTAATTTGGTAGCCACTAGCCACATGTGGCTATTAAACACTTGAAAAATGGCATCTGATTTGAGATGTGCTGAAGCTTAATGTACACACCACTTTCAAAAATTTCACACAAAAAGAAGAATGTAAAATATTAATAATTTTACATGCATAACATGTTCAAACTATGTTTTTGATATATTGGACTAAAAGTATTTATTAGTTATTATTAGTTAACTTCACTTGCTATTTTTTAATTTTTTGAAATGTTCTTACTACAACAATAAATTACATGGCTTGTATTATATTTTTATTGGTCAGCACTGTTGTAGAATTTCTTCCATCTCCTTTCTACTACATTTGTTCACCATCTCCATCTACCCTCAAATTAAGATTATTCTAACATTCCCCTTTTGGGAACCCTACAATCTGCATTTACTTAAAGGAACTTATGGAATATGCTTTCTTTTCAACACTAATTATCTGTGATGAAATGTCCTTGCATGTACTCCACATTTCCATACCTTTTCTCCATACCTAATTGCAAAGGATCAGTAATTAGGTGAAAGATAAAAGGAGAAACAGTGCAAAAATCTATTTGATGATAACTCCAAGTACTTAACTTCCCAGTAGTGAGCTAAAATTTGAAGGAACAAAGCAGGTGTATAATTACACATATCACCACTTCGCTATACATTCATGCATGACAAGTTACCATAGAATGACTAACTGTACACTTATCCAAAAGATTCATGATAAAAGATTAATTTTGTAAAAGTTTATAATGACTCTTATAACATGTTCATTTTATTATTTTTAAACAGCTTTATTAAAGTATAAATTATATACCATAAAACCCACCCATTGTAGGTATGTAGTTCAGTGATTTTCATAAATGTATACAGTTGTACAACCATCACCTGCTATAGTTACAAAACATTTGTCACCCCCAGAACTTTCTTCATGTCCATTTGCAGCACCTCACTTTCACCTCTAGCCCTAGGCAACCACTGATCTGCTTTCTCTTTCTAAAACTTACCTTTTCTACACATGCATACAAATGGAATTGTACAATATATACACTCTTCTGCGTGTGGCTTCTTCACTGTGCAAGTTTTTGAGCTTCATCCATGCTGTAGCGGTCTATTAGAGTTCCTTAAAGAAACAAGACCAATAAAATATCATAAATATTTAAAAACGGACTTACTACAAGGGTTTAGCTTATGTGACTACTGAGGTTAACTCACATAATCTGTCTTATGCAAGCTAGAGGCCCAGGAAAGCCAGTGGTGTAATTTCAGTACAAATCTGAAGGCCTAAGAACCAGGAGAACCAATGGTGTACGTTTTAGTCCAAGTTCAAAGGCCTGAGAACCAGGAGTACGAATGTCTGATTGCAAAAGAAGATAGATGTTTGAGGTCAGTCAGACAACAAACTTGCCTTTCCTCTACATTTTTGTTCTTTTCAGGCCCTCAAAGGATTGAATGATGCTCACGCTAAATTGGTGAGGGTGATCTTTACTTTCTACTGCTTTAAATGCTAATCTATTCCAGAAATACTCTCACTGACACACCCAGAAATAATGTTTTATCAGCTATCTGGGCATCCCTTAGCCTAGTCAAGTTGACACATAAAATTAAACATCACAAGCAATAACATTTTCTTTTTAAATATGACTGACATATTCTTAGTCTCTTCCTTTAATAGTGAAAAACGCAATATTACAAAGATCACTAAGGGAAAAGCAGAACTACCAAGATAAATGCCCCAATGTTTTATAGTAAAGGCCCTTCTATTTTTCTTCAGAAGTATGTAACCTGCAACAGGGAATTTTGCAAGAAAATATTTTTTCCCTTAGGCTTATTGAAATCCTTACAGATTTCAGGAATATAAGGAACTTTAAAAGTCAACTCCACTGTCTAACTAATGTGTAAATGTCCTCTACAACATTTCCAAGTGTGTATAATGGGAAACTCAGTCCTTTCCAATGCTGCCAATCCATCATTGTCATAGTTGTCACTGTCATCGTCACCATCATCAAAATCTTTTTTTTTTCTTATATTGAGCTAAAATGTGTTGACGTGTAGCTGTTACCCATGGATTCTACTTCTGGCCACTGTTCTTGATCATATAAACCAATCCTACTTGCACCATGATAGACATAAAATTATGTAAAGATAGCTGTTCTCCACCTGGAAACTTTACTGGTTTCCACTCATTTTTCTGTATACACATTGTCTCGTTCCAACATCTTCAAAGCACTGAATTATTGCATTCCCTCACCCACAAGTACTATAGCAAGTGGTCAAGCAAATGGTAGTTAGGACCTCCGCTTTTTGCTTACCAGTGATTGTTCAGCCATAGAGATAGAAAGAGATATACCAAATAGCAATTTGTTAGCCACTCTTTATTAAGATTAGTCTCCAAGCAACTCTGCTCTCCCCCACTCTATTTTAAGGAGATGTTATTAACCCAGTTCAGAGCCTAGTTCAACTGATTCAGTCATGCAACATGTATATGCAAAACCATGAATCCTAGGTTGATCCACCAAGGCTTCTGGTTTCCATTTTCATTTATACTGTCAAAGTAGAGTGTGTGCTTCTTTCATTCATTCTTAACCAGGATTTTTTTAACTGGAAAGGAAAAAAGAAAGTTAGTATCCATCTCCAGGCAGGTGTATTATAAAAAAGAGGACATTACCTGATTAGATTTTTGCAGAAACAAAATAGAATAGTTTTAACAAATTTCACCCAAATGATTATTAAAAGAATAAATTTTTTAAAGATTTATTTATTTATTTGACAGAGACAGACATAGTGAGAGAGGGAACACAAGCAGGGGGAATGGGAGAGGGAGAAGCAGGCTTCCTGCTGAGCAGAGAGCCCGATGTGGGGCTCAATCCCAGGACCCTGGGATCATGACCTGAGCCGAAGGCAGACACTTAATGACTGAGCCACCCAGGCGCCCCTAAAAGGATAAATTTTTAAGACTCAACAAAAATAGACCTGGAAATGAAGAGAAAGAGAAAGTATAACTGAGGAAATAGCCCCTAGAATATAGTATCATTCTCTGTTTGGATTTTTTTCCCCATTTTTCTGACCTTTATTTATTTATCATTGTGTATGAAAACTATGTATTTTTTTAATTAAAAACAAAATTTTATCTTCTAGAGAGAGAGGGAGAGAGCTCGCACATGCAAGTGGGGGGGGAGGGGCAGAGGAAGAGAAACAGAGAGAGAATCTCAAGCAGGCTCCACACCCAGTGCAGAACTCAATGCAGGGCTGGATCCCAGGATGCTGAGATCATGACCTGAGCCAAAATCAAGAGTCAGATGCTTAACCAACTGATCCAAGCGCCCCTGAAAACCATCTTAATTCAATACTTTCTCAAGATTGAAAGACATGCCTTATAGTTTCACTTTGCCTTAACACCTAGTATAAATGCTCACAGATGGTGGTGACTAACAGGCCTCACTTTGTTAAAATGACATTCTGAGCAAAAATTATGTATACATCACATAAGGCAGCAAAGAATGATTGGGGAAGGTATAGATACAGTACATGCAAAAAGCCTTGGAGGCTGGAATCTATTCCTAGCTCTACCATTAACTTTCTGTGTGACCTTGGACAAATCATTTAATACTACTCTAGTCCTTTTTTCCCAGCTGTAAAATGAGACAGATAAACCTGATAATCGCTAAAGTTTCTTCCAGTTCTGATATTCTACAAATTCATAGTTCAAATATAATAAGAAGTGTTAATATTTATTTAATCCTTGCCTTGTGCTAGATACTATGTTAAACAGCAGTTACATGCATTAACTCGTTTGAATCTCAAGTAACCTTGTAAGGTAGGTAATGTTAGGGAAGTTAAGGAACCTGCCTAAGGTCACAAAATAGTGCAACTGGGTTTTTAACTCAGGCAGTTTGACTTCAGAGCTAGCATGCAACCTCCACACTAAATTAACTCTAAATATATAAGAGAAGCTTGGTATTTAAAGATGTTCTACAGTGAATACTTTGAGAAAATAAATGGTCATCTCCTAATTGATTGGCTTTTAAGTCCTTATATAGCTCAAGAGTTTCCATTTGGTGGAATTTTTAAAAATCTGGTTACATTTGTATTCGTTGAATGAGTACAAATTCTTATTAAGTCAGGTTTAAGATGAAGAAAGATAGCAAAGGATGGAATTTAATCATCCTTGTCTTCCCTCATCTTAGCAGGCTGGTTGTTTCCTAAAGTGTTATTCCACTGAATACATGGCTCAAAAATGATATTATGGAAAGAAGGATTAGAAAAATGACGTTTTGTGGCACCTGGGTGGTGCAGTGATTAAGCATCTGACTCTTGGTTTCGGCTCAGGTCGTGATCTTAGGGTTATGAGATCAAGCCCTGCATCAGGCTCCGTGCTCAGCACAGAGTCTACTTGAGACTCTCTCTCCCTCTGCCCCCCCCCCACCTCCCACTCTCTCTCTCAAATAAATAAATCTTAAAAAAGGAAAATACAAATGTTTTTAAATATCACTAATTTTGACCTTTCTCTTTTTTTTTTTTTACAGTGACTGTTTTGAGCCCAGCAGAAAAAGGTAAGATAGTATTGTAAATTGTATTGGTCAGAATTGTATCCTTTCTAAAAGTGAACTACATAAAAGCCTATAAATTGAGCAACTTTCCCAGGAATACTGAATTGAGTGGAAAGTTTAGGATGGCATTTTTCAGGAGGCATACCAGGAGCTTACCCAGAGATAAAGCAGAACATATTTTCGATGGCCCCTTTGGCTATAGGACAGGAATTGGAAGTTACCAATATTTATGATAGAGAAAGACATAGGTAATCATGCTGTTGGCCATAGTGACCCTAGGCTCTTGCTTCATCACTGTTGTCCTAGGTACCTTGCCTTCCTGCACAATTCATTCCTTCTTAAAGGTATGGAATAAGGGTCCCACAAGGAAATATAAAAGGATAAGTCCTTCACCATCACAGTTGCAATATATTTACATATTCTTCCCCACTCTTCACCCCCATCTGGCTTAATCTGCAATTTATACTACCACTGTAAAGAGATTGAGGAATTTTCCATTAGAAAATGTATAAACTAAGCATGAGTCTTAACACTTAACCTTTTGTTATTTTTTCAGGCATAACCATAAGTATTTATGTAGCCACTTTATATAGCCACTTTTAATTCTCACTTCATGGGATTCACTGTTATAATTAATTAGGTACATAATGTTTATATTATGCATTTTTATTTTTTACTCTTTTTATTTTAACACGAGTATATTTAACATAACAGAGTATTTTATTAGTTTCAGGTGTACAATATAGTGATTCACAATTTATACATTACTCAGTGCTCATCATGATAAGTGTACTCATTAATCGCCATCACCTATTTCACCCATCCCCCAAACTAGCTGCCCTCTGGTAACCACCAGTTTGTTCTCTATAGTTAAAAGAGTGTTTTTTGGGTTGTCTCTCTTCATCTTTTTTCCTGTACTTGTTTTGTTTCCTGTTTCTTTCTTGTTTTGTTTCCTAAATTCCACCTATGAATGAAATCATATGGTATTTGTCCTTCTCTGACCAACTTACTTCACTTAGCATTATACTCTCTACCTCCATCCATTTATTTGCACATATCAAGATTTCATTTTTTCTGGAGCTGAGTAATATTTGATTGTATATATTTACCACATCTTTTACATCCATCAATGCACACTTGGGCTGCTTCCAATTTTGGCTGTTATAAATAATGCTGCAATAAACATATGGGTGCATGTATCCCTTTCAATAGATGTTTTTGTATTTTTGAGGTAACACCCAGTAGTGCAATTACTGTATCATAGAGTAGTTCTATTTTTAATTTTTTGAGGAACCCCCATAATATTTTCCACAGTGGCTGCATAAGTTTGCATTCCCACCAACAATGCAAGAGGGTTCCCCTTTCTCCATACCCTCACCAACACTTGTTTTTTCTTGTGATTTTGGTTTTAGCCATTTGGCAGGTGTGAGGTGATACCTCGTTGTAGTTTTGATTTGCATTTCCCTGATGATAAGTGATGATGAGCATCTTTTCATGTGTCTTTTGACCATCTGGATGTCTTCTTTGGAGAAATGTCTGTGTATGACTTCTGCCCATTTCTTAATTGGATCATTTGTTTTAGGGGTGTTGAGTTGTATAAGTTCTTTATATGTTTTGGATACCAGCCCTTTATCTGATATGTCATTTGCAAATATCTTCTCCCATTTTGTCGGTTGTCTTTTGGTTTTGTTGACTGGTTCCTTTGCTGTGCAAAAGCTTTTTATCTTGATGAAGTCCCAATAGTTCATTTTTGCCCTTGCTTCTCTTGCTTTTGGCGATGTGTCTAGGAAGAAGTTGCTGTGACCGAAATCGAAGAGGTTGCTGCCTGTGTTGTCCTCAAGGATTTTGATGGATTCCTGTCTCACGTTTAAGTCTTTCATCCATTTTGAGTATATTTTTGTGTATGGTGTAAGGAAATGGTCCAATTTCATTCTTCTGCATGTGGCTGTCCAGTTTTCCCAACACCATTTGTTGAACAGACTGTCTTTTTTCCATTGGATATTCTTTCTTGCTTTGTTGAAGATTAGTTGACCATGGAGTTGAGGGTCCATTTCTGGGTTCTCTATTCTGTTCCATTGATCCATGTGTCTGTTTTTGTGCCAGTACCATACTGTCTTGATGATGACAGCTTTGTAATAGAGCTTGAAGTCCGGAATTGTGATGCCACCAGCTTTGGTTTTCTTTTTCAACATTGCTTTGGTTTTCTTTTTCAACATTCCTTTGGCTATTTGGGGTCTTTTTTGGTTCCATACAAATTTTAGGATTGTTTCTTATAACTCTGTGAAAAATGCTGGTGGTATTTTGATAGGCATTGCATTGAAGGTGTAGATGGCTTTGGGTACTATAGACATTTTAATAATATTTGTTCTTCCAACCCATGAGCATGGAATATCTTTCCATTTCTTTGTGTCATCTTCAATTTCTTTCATTGGTGTTTTCTAGTTTTCAGAGTACAGGTCTTTTACCTCTCTGGTTAGATTTATTCCTAGTTATCTTCTTATTTTGGTTGCGATTGTAAATGGAATTGTTTTCTGAATTTCTCCTTCTGCTGCTTCATTATTGTTATATAGAAATGCAACAGATTTCTCTATGTTGATTTTGTATCCTGAAACTTTACTGAATTCACATATCAGTTCTAGCAGTTTTTTGGTGGAGCCTTTTGGGTTTTCTATATAACATTTCATGTCATCTGCAAATAGTGAAAGTTTTACTTCTTCCTTGCCAATTTGGGTGCATCTCAATTCTTTTTGTTGTTTGATTGCTGTGGCTAGCCCTTCCATTACTATGTTAAATAACAGTGGTGAGAGTGGACATTCTTGTCTTCTTCCTGACTGTAGAGAAAAAGGTCTCAGTTTTTCCCCATTGAGGATATTAGTTGTGGGTTTTTCACATATGGCCTTTAAAATGTTGAGGGATGTTTTCTCTTAACCTACTTTGTTGAGTGTTTTTATCATGAATGGATGTTGTACTTTTTCAAATGTATTACCCTGATACCAAAGACAGCTAAGGACTCCACTAAAAAAGAGAACTAGAGGCTAATATTCCTGATGAACATGGATGCAGAATTCCTCAGTAAAATACTACCAAACCAAATCCAACAATATATTTAAAAATCATTCCTCATGGTGCAGTGGGATTTATTCCTTGGTTACAAGTGTGGTTCATCATGTGCAAATCAATCAGTGTGATATACCACATTAATAAAAGAATAAGAACCATATGATCATTTCAATAGATGCAGATAAAGCATTTGACAAATAAGCATTCATGCTATTAATCATTTAACAGAGGGATTGGCTATAGAGGCCACAGAGTAGACTGATGGGAAGATAGTAGAAAATAGTAATTAAAAGTATGGGTTCTGGAGCTATCCTTACTAAATTCTAGTCCTGGCACCACTACTTCCTAGCAAATTATTCAACCTTCTTGTGTCTACTTTATCATTTGTGGAATAGAAATACTAATACTACCTATTTCATAGAGTTACTATGAAAATTTAATGAGTTAATGCATGCAAAGTAAGTAAAGCCATACTATGGCTCAACAAATATTTGCTACTATTATTATAGACTTAAAACAAGTCTTGAGTTGTCTGTTATTCTCAATATGGTTCCTTAGGTCAGAGATCGCTTTATGTATGTGTATATACACACACACACACACACACACACACACACACAGATATATATAATAAACATAATTTTCCACAATACACTTTCAAAACAAGTTGGGCTGGGGCTTTACTTATGCTCTATCATAATAAGAATAATGACAATTATGTTATTATTGGAAACTATTATTTATTGTGCTGGGTACCCTGCTAAGTATTATATGTACATTAAGTCCTTCAGTATTTACATAAAGACAGTGATATAGACACTCTTGTGTCCATTTTATTGTGAAAGAAACTGAAATTTAGAAAGGTTAACTAAATTATCCCAGGTCATCTAGCTAGTAAGTGGGAGAATTCAAACCCATAACTGACTTCAAGGTTCGTACTCTTAAGTAAACCTGCACTTGTCTTTTACTTTTCAATCTATAGCTCCCTTATTTGCTTAGTTGAGCTCCTTAATGAGAAACTTGATGCTCAATTGCTGTTTTATCTGGTGTCCAAAGTTCTGTATCTTCATTTTTTGTATATTATCAGTGAATTCAATCACACCAGTGTGGAGTGTCATTTGTAAGCTCAACTCGGTTCAGAGCCTTCCTAGTAGCATCAATCCAGTTACCGGGATTTGAATTCTTTAGATTATGTTACCACAATGTATGATTTTTTTTTCTTTTATCAACTATTTGACCAATCCCCACTCATACCTCCTCTCTGGTAACCATCAGTTTGTTCTCTATAGTTAAGACACTGTTTCTTGGTTTATCTCTCTTCTTTTTGAATATTCTTTCCTGCTTTGTTAAAGATTAATTGACCACATAATTGCAGGTTTAATTCTGGGCTTTCTATTCTGTTCTATTGATCTGTGTGTCTATTTTTGTGCCAGTACCATACTTATTACTACAGCTTTATAATATAACTTGAAGTCTGGAATTGTGATACCTCCAGTTTTGTTTTTCAAGATTATTTTGTCTATTTGGGGTCTTTTGTGGTGATAATGTATGATTGTTTGTTTCAAGTTTTTATTTAAATTCCAGTTAGTTAACATACAGTGTAATAATTAGTTTCAGATGTAGAATTTAGTGATTCATCACTTATATACAACAACTAGGGCTCATCTCAACAGGTGCCCTCCTTAATACCCATCACCTGTTTAAACCATCCCCCTGCCCACCTCCCTTCCAGCAACCCTCAGTTTGTTCTCTATAGTTGAGTCTGTTTTATGCTTCGCCTCTCTTTTTTTTCCCCTATGTTCATCAGTTTTGTTTCTTAAATTCCACATATGAGTGAAATCATATGGTATTTGTCTTTCTCTGAATGACTTATTTTGCTTAGCATAATGCACTCTTAGCTCCATCCACATCATTGCAAATGGCAAGATTTCATTCTTTTTTATGGCTGAGTAATAGTCCATTGTAGATAAATACCACAAGTTCTTTATCCATTTGGACCACTTTCTTACACCACACACAAAAATAAATTCAAAATAGGTGAAAGACCTAAACGTGAGACAGGAAACCATCAAAATCCTAGAGCACACAGGCAACAACCTTTTGACATCGGCCATAGCATCTTCTTCCTAGATACATCTCCAGAGGCAAAGGAAACAAAAGCAAAAATGAACTATTGGAACTTCATCAAAATAAAAACCTTTTGCACAGTGAAGGAAATAATCAACAAAACTAAAAGGCAACCTTTGGAATGGGAGAAGATATTTGCAAATGACATACCTGATAAAGGGTTAGTATCCAAAATCTATAAAGAACTTACCAAACTCTCCACCCAAAGAACAAATTTAAGAAATGGGCAGAAGACATGAATAGACATTTTTCCAAAGAATACATACAGATGGCCAACAGACACATGAAAAGTTGCTCAACATCACTCATCATCAGGGAAATACAATATATGATTTTTAAGCTCCTTCCTGACACTAGAATGCTGATTCCAAGCACTTTTCTCCTGATCGCTCTCAAATTTATCAATATAATAAAGAATAAGATTAGATTTTGCTTCTTTATTCTGCAGTGGGGCATAATGGGACAAAGCACAGGATTTAGGGACAGAAGATCTGAGTTGGACTTACAGCTCTATCATTTACTAGCTTTATGATTTTTATTAAGTAACTCAACTTCTCTGAACCTCAATTTCTATAAAAGGAGGTGAGTTTAGTAACATGTTACAGATTTATTGTAAGCTAGCAAGCATGAAATTATATGGGAGTAAAAGTATACAACAGTAAACTGCTCTGTAAATGTTAAGTATGAACAGTCTCAGTTATAACATTTTTATGTCAGGGTTCTCAAAGACAGTGGGATAAATAAGCTGAAATTAGATTTGATTGTAACCAGAAGATTGAAAGCTAGACTTGTAAAGAACTTCTAAAGACTGGAGTTGGTTACTAGGAGATGCCATGAAATTTATTTTTCAGAAAGTATTAGACACCCAAGTATCTGGCATGAATTGGTAAGCCTTGCCTAGAACCTGACCAATAGGCCTAATGAATATCTGTGGTCCCTTCTAACCCAATGAATTTGTGTCTTGTTTGAATTTACACTGCACTATTAAAGTAGAATACAGGGGTGCCTGGGTGGCTCAGTCATTAAGCATCTGCCTTCGGCTCAGGTCGTGATCCCAGGGTCCTGGGATCAAGCCCCGCATTGGGCTCCCTGCTCGGCGGGAAGCCTGTTTCCCCCTCTCCCACTCCCCCTGCTTGTGTTCCCTCTCTAGCTGTCTCTCTCTCTCTGTGTCAAATAAATAAATAAAATCTTTTAAAAATAAATAAATAAGGTAGAATACATTATAGCATATGACTGCCAATAGGAACATTATTTGGCATTGGCAAAGAAAATATTTTGCCAAATAAATGAAGACCTCAAATCACATAACCTTTTATTCTGTCTCCACAGCTTAAGAAAGCCATAATAAACATACTGCAAAAGTTTTTCCATTTCTTGTCTGCTTAATGGTTCTTTTACTGGGTTGAAGAGCTCCCTCCAAATTTATAACCACCCAAAACCAATAGTTACTTTATTTAAAAATATGGTCCTTTGCAATAAAGAAGATGTGAGATATACACACACACACACACACACACACACACACACACACGTGGAATATTACTCAGCCATCAAAAAGAATGAAATCTTACCATTTGCAATGACGTGGATGGAACTAGAAGGTTTTATGCTAAGTGAAATAAGTCAGTCACAGAAAGACAATACCATATGATATCACTCATATGTGGAATTTAAGACACAAAACAGATGAACATAGGGGAAAGGAAAGAAAAATAAAATAAGATGAAAACTGAGAAGGAGGCAAACCATAAGAGATGCTGAACTCTAGGAAACAAACGAGGTTGCTGCAGGGGAGGTGGGTGAGGGAAGGGATAATTGGGTGATGGGCATTAAGGAGGGCACTTGATGGAATGAGCACTGTGTGTTATATGCAACTGATGAATCACTAAATTCTACCTCTGAAACTAATAAAAATAAAAAAAAATATGGTCCTTACAGATGTAATCAAGTCAAGATGAGGTCATACTGCATTAGGGTAGGCCCTATGACAGGTATCCTTATAAGAAAAGGGAAATTTAGATACACAGATACACACAGAGAGAAGATGGTCATGCAAAGACAAAGCAAGCAAAGAGTTATGTTGCCACAAACCAAAAAATACCAAGTATTGCCAAGGATCACCAGAAGCTAGGATGAGGCAAGGAAGGATTCTCTCCTGGAAACTTCAGAGAGAATATGACCTTGCCTAAACCTCAATTTCAGACTTCTCGTCTCCAGAACTATGAGAGAATAAATTTCTGTTCTTAAAGACACCCAGTTTGTGGTAACTTGTCATGACAAACTTGGAGAATTAATACAGTTCCTGATAAATTCCAATCTCTAATGCACTAAGAGCATTGTATCAGTAGCAAATAAGCACAGACTTTGGTGTGAAATGTACCCAGGATCAAATCTTGACTTTGCCACTTAATATATATATTACCTTTGGGAACTTAATGTCACTAAGTTTCACTTTCTTCATCTGTAAAATTGCTATAAAAGTGACCGTTTTACATGGTGTGTAGAGCACTAAATAAGATGATGTATGTAAGTCTCTTGGCATAGTGCCTGGCATATGATAAGTACAAAATAAATAGTAGTAGATATTATTATTATTGTTATTAACATTGGAAAGGACCTAAAAGATCTTTCTTCTAGGAAGCATAATATATTTTAGGACTATAATTCCTACTACTACCTTTATAAATATATTGTCAAAAGCCATGCATTCATATTTTGTAAGTAGAACAACTGAGATCAAAAGAAGTAGCATATGTTGACCTAGTCATGCTGATTCTAGTGAACAGAAAGAACTAAAGCCTAGATCATCTGAACCACAGTCCAGAATATTATATATTATGTAATCCTTGATTATACAGGATTCACAAATTCTTTCTTTAAGACATGAGTACATATCTTTTTCCACAGATCATTAGAAACAAAGTCCATAATAATAATTTTGCTTTCATAAGACTGTTTTGCATAGATGATCTTATTCAGCATCATAGTATCTGTATTTTGAAGATCTTGATATGAGGATCTGGGATGCACTGAATGTTAGAAATTTAATAGTTAGAAATTTAATAGTTCAAGGATAGGTGAGGATAGGGGATGAATTTAAGAATGACATCAGGCACAATATGTCATAAAAATCCACATATAATCAAGAGTAACATATTGAGGGGCGCCTGAGTGGCTCAGATGGTTAAGCATCTGCCTTCGGCTCGGGGGTCATGATCCCAGGGTCCTGGGATCAAGCCCCGCATCGGGCTCCCTGCTTGGTGAGAGGCCTGCTTCTCCCTCTCCCTCTACTGTTCCCCCTGCTTGTGCTCTATCGCTCTCTCTGTCAAATAAATAAATAAAATCTTTTAAAAAAAAAAGAGTAACATATTGACCACTTGCTTATCTTCAAAAATGGCCATTAATCATTTTAAGTAAAAGTTTCACTCATCCTTTGAGAATTCATTTGCATACTAGTTTCATACTAAATTCTCTGGTTTCCTTTTTAAAGTTAAAAATAGTTGTAGCTATTTACCTTTTTAGAAATAGATGTCATTCCTAAATACTTGAACTTCTGTGGGCTGAATTCTGTTCCCCCGACATTTATATGTTGAACTCCTAACCCCCAGTACCTCAGACTGTGACTGTATTTGGAGATAGGGTTTTTTAAAGAGGTAATTAATTTAAAATGAGGTCCCTAGGGTGAGCCCTAATCATTATGACTGGTGTCGTTATAAAAAGAGGATATTAGGACACAAACACAGAGTGAAGACCATGTGAGGACACAGGAAGATGGCCATCTACATCTACCATAATGTTGGACTCAAAAACTGTGAGAAAGTAAATTTCTGTTGTTTAAGTCATTCAGTCTGTGGTACTTTGTTATTGCAGCCCTAGCAAATTAATATAAGAACTTATTTAGGTTTCCATTTGAAAACCCAGAGCATGAAAGTATTTGCTCTGTGTCCACTTCTTGATATATTAATCTTGACTTATTGGTCATATATGAGGAAGTTGAAAGGGCACTGGGAGGAAAAAGTTTGGGCCACAGTATGATCTATTATACTCCCATTCATACTGCATAGGAAATCTTCAGCTAGGTTTTGAGCACTTATCTCAGTGTTCTGATTTTATACTTATTATTGTAAAACTACTTATAATGTGGATTTGGGGAACCAAATGAAGCTCTCTTTAGAGGCTAACGTATTTCTAAAAGATTATTATATTGCAGCACCTGGGTGGCTCAGTCAGTTAAGCATCTGACTTCAGCTCAGGTCATGATCTCAGGTTCCTGGGATCAAGTCCAGTCCTGGGATCGAGCCTGGCATTGGGCTCCCTGCTCAGTGGGAAGCCTGCTTCTCCCTCTCCTTCTTGCTCTGCCCCTCCCCGCCCCACATAAATTAATTATTAGTTTCAGAGGTAGAATTTATTGATTTGTCATTGAATAAAACACCCAGTGCTCATTGCATCAAGTACTCTCATTAAAGCCTATCACCCAATTATCCCTTCTCCCCCCACCCACCACCCTGAAGCAACCCTGTTTGTTTCCTAGAGTTCAGCATCTCTTTTGGTTTGCCTCCCTCTCAGTTTTCATCTTATTTTATTTTTCTTTCCCTTCCCCTATGTTCATCTGTTTTGTGTCTTAAATTCCACATGAGTGAAATCATACGGTATTTGTCTTTCTGTGACTGACTTATTTCACTTAGCATAATACCTTCTAGTTCCATCCATGTCATTGCAAATGGCAAGATTTCATTCTTTTTGATGACTGAGTAATATTCCACTGCTTTTACATCTATATATCTCTCTCTATATATAAACTATATTATATATATAATATGTAACATATAATAAACCTTTAGCCAGACTAATGAAGAAAAAGAGAAAGGACCCAAATAAATAAAATCAGAAATGAAAGAGGAAAAGTAACAACTGATACCACATAAATACAATGGATTATAAGAGAATACTATGAAAAATTATATGCCAACAAATTGGACAATCTAGAAGAAATGAATAAACTCCTAAAACATACAGTCTTTCAAATCTGAATTAGAAAGAAACAGAAAATCTCAACAGATCAATTACTAGTAACAAAATTTAATTGGTAATCAAAAAACTACCAAAAATTAAAAGTACAGGATCAGATGGATACACAGGTGAATTCTACTAAACATTTAAAGAAGAATTAATATTTATACTCCTCAAACTTTTCCAAAAAATAAAAGAGGAAGGAAAGCTTTCATATACATTCTATGAGATCAGCATTACCCTGATACCAAAACCAGACAAAGATACCACAAAAATAGAAAACTGCAGGCCAACATCCCTAGTAAACATAGATGCAAAAATCCTCAACAAAATATTATCAAACTGCACTCAACAATACATTGACAAAAAAAAAAAATACATTAACACATCATTCACCATAGTCAAGTGGGATTTATTCTGGGGATGTAAGGATGGTTCAGTATTTGCAAATCAATCAATGTGATGCATTACATCAACAAAGCAGAGGAAACAAATCATATGATATTCTCAATAGTGCAGAAAATGCATTTGACAAAAATCAACATCCGTTCATGATAAAAAGTCTCACTAAAGTGGATTTAGAGGGAACATACCTTAACATAGTAAAGGTATATATATGAAATATATATGAAGTACCTACAGCTAACATCATACTCAGTGGTGAAAAATTGAGGGCTTTTCCTCTAAAATCAGGAACAAGACAAGGATGTCTACTCTTGCCACTCGTATTCAACATAGTACTGGAAGTCCTAGCCACAGAAATCTGACAAGAAATAGAGATAAGATGCATCCATATTGGTAAGGGAGAAGTTAAATTGGCACTATTTGCAGATGACATAATACAATATATAGAAAAACCTAAAGACTCCACCAAAACCTACCAGAAATTGGGGTGCCTGGGTGGCTCAGACGGTTAAATGTCTGCCTTCAGCTCAGGTCATGATCCCAGGGTCCTGGGATCAAGTCCCGAGTTGGGCTCCCTGCTCAGCAGGGAGTCTGCTTCTCCCTCTCCCTCTGCTGCTCCCCCTGCTTGTGCTCTCTTTCTGTCAAATAAATGGATAAAATCTTAAAAAAAAAAAACTACCAGAAATAATAAATGAGTTCAGTAAAGTTGCAGGACACAAAATTAATACCAAGAAATTGATAGCATTTCTATGCACTAATAATTAAGTAGCAGAGAAATAAAGAAAATAATTCCATTTACAATTGCACCAAGAAAAAATACCAATAAAAAAACTTAACCAATGAGGTGAAAGACCTGCACTCTGAAAACTATAAAACACTGATGAAAGAAATTGAAGATGATACAAACAACTTGAAAAATATTTCATGCTCATGGATTGGAAGAATTAATATTGCTAAAATGTCTGTACTACCCAAAGGAATTTACGATTCAATGCTATTTTTATCAGAATACCAACAACATTTTTCACAGAACTAGAATAAATAATCCTAAAATTTGTATGGAACCACGAAAGACCCCCAAATACCAAAAACCATCTTGAGAAAGAAGAACAAAGCTGAAAGTATCACAATTACAGATTTCAAATACTCCAGTATTTAAGATATACTACACAGCTATAGTAATCCAAACAGTATGGTCCTGGCACAAAAATAGACACATAGATCAATGAAACTGAAGAGACCCCAGAAACAAACCCACAATTATATGGTCAATTAATCTATGATGAAGAAGGCAAGAACATACAATGAAGAAAAGACAGTCTTTATTAAATGGTGCTAGGAAAACTGGACAGCTATGTGCAAAAGAATGAAACTGGACTACTTTTTTACACCATAAACAAAAATAAACTCATACTGGATTAAAGACCTAACTGTGAGACCTGAAACCATAAAATTCCTAGAAGAGAACACAGGCAGTAATTTCTCTGGCATCAATCATAGCAACATGTTTCTAGGTATGTCTCCTGAGGCAAGGGAAACAAAAGTAAAAATACACTATTGGGACTACATCAAAATAAAGCTTTTGCACAGTGAAGGAAACCATCAACAAAACAAAAAAGCAACCTGCTAAATGGGAGAAGGTATTTTCAAATGATATATCTGATAAGGGGTTAATATCTAAAATATGTAAAGAACTCATCACGTCTCAACACCAGAAAATTTTTTGAAAAGAATCCAATTTAAAAAATGGGCAGAAGACCTGAATAGACATTTTTCCAAAGAAAACATATAGATGACTCACAGACATATGAAAAGATGTTCAACATCACTCATCATCAGGGAAATGCAAATCAAAACTTCAAGATATCACCTTACATCTGTCAGAATGGCTAAAATCAAACCCACAAGAAATAACAAGTGTTGGTAAGGATATGGAGGAAAAAGAACACTCATGAACTGTTGGTGGGAATGTGAATTGTTATAGCACTATGGAAAACAATATGGAGGTTTTTTTAAAAAAATAAAAATATAAATACCATGTGATCCAGTAATTTCACTAATTGGTATTCAGCCAAAGAAAATGAAAACACTAATTTGAAAAGATATATGCACCCCTATGTTTATTGCAGATTTATTTACAGTAAACAAGATATGGAAGCAATCTAAGTGTCTGTCAGTTTACGAATGGATAAAAAATAGTGTGTATATATACAATGGAAAATTATGCAGCCATGAAGGAAAGAATGAGATCTTGCTATTTGCAACCACAGAGTATTTTGCTAAGTGAATAAGTCAGACTGTGAAAGACAAATACCATATGATTTCACTCATATGTGGAATCTAAGTAAATCAAACGAATAAACAAAAAAAGGAGAATCAGACATATAAATACAGAGAACAAAATGATGTTTGCCAGAGGGAAGGGGGTTCAAGGATAGGCAAAATGGGTGAAGGGAATGGGAAATACAGGCTTTCAGTTATGGAATGAATAAGTCACAGGGATAAAAGGTACAGCATAGGGAATATAGTAAATGATATTGTAATAGCATTGTATGGGGACAGATGGTAGCTACACTTCTGGTGAGCATAGCATGATGTATAGAGAAGTTGAATCACTATGTTGTATACCTGAAACTAATCTAACATGTGTCAACTATACTCAAATGAAAAAAAATTAAAAAATAAAAATCCAGTGGTGTCTATTGTATACTTGGTAAAGATTTTAAAAAGTAATTTTGCTCCTTCACATTTTGACAAGTCTCTTTTGATATAGCTACATCTAAAAGTACATTTCAAAGCTATTACTCCCCTGCTATTATCCCTCCCCAGTGGCCTGAGCTAGAACTTATATGCTCCTGTGTACTTCCCAATATGACTCCTGCAACCCGCTCTTGCATCAGTTTACTCCTTGATGGCGGCATGTATGGAGCCAAAATGATGAAATCTATATGTGTGAGGAAAGATCAGCCAGAGTGAAGCCAGTGCTATGTTTCAGAGTCATGATTTTGCTTCCTACCCTAGATGCATACCACTTGGCACTTCTTTCTATCATACAGACTAGAATTCCCAACACATTTAAATATGGCTATGAGAAAAATGAAAATGTTAGGCTGGGAAGTCAGAATAAATAGCTACCTATTATGCTAAATGTTAGAAAATCTAAAATGAAAAGACTGCAAAGAAAAAGGCCCATTTTTTTGTTTGTTTGTTTAGAGGTTGTTAGAGTCAGTATTTTTATTATTACCAGTTAACAGATGAAGGGAATGGAGACTAAAAGATAACTAAGGTTAGAGAATCATAACACATTCTATTTCAGAGGTGCCTGGGTGGCTCAGTTGGTTGAGCATCTGACTCTTTTTTTTTTTTTTAAAGATTTTATTTATTTATTTGAGAGAGAATGAGAGACAGCATGAGAGGGAAGAGGGCAGAGGGAGAAGCAGACCCCCCGCTGAGCAGGGAGCCTGATGAGGGACTCGATCCCGGGACTCCAGGATCATGACCTGAGCCGAAGGCAGTCGCTTAACCAACTGAGCCACCCAGGCGCCCGAGCATCTGACTCTTGATTTCAGCTCAGGTCATGATCTCAGGGTTGTGGGACTGAACCCAGTGTTGGGCTTCACGCTCAATGTGGAGTCTGCTTGAAATTCTCCCTTTCCTTCTGCCCTCCCCACTCCCCTCCCCACAACCACACACTCTCTCTCTCTAAAATAAATAAAATCTTTTTAAAAATACTATTTCAAATCCATTTATTATGTGCCAACTACTGCTCTAATGTACCTTAGGAGTATTGATTCATTTAATTCTCATTACAGCCCTCTGAAGTATTATTATATGCTCATTTATGGATGAAAAAAACTGAGTATAGACTGTATTAGTTTTCTAGGGCTGTCATAACAAATTATGACAAACATGGTGAAATAAAACAACCAAAATTTATTCTCAAATGGTTCTAGTGGGCAGAAGTGTGAAATGATGATATCTATGGGCCATGCTCCCTCCAGAGGCTTAAGGGAAGATGCCAAATCTTATCTCTTCCAGCTTCCAATGACTGCCTTTGTCTCTTGGCTTGTTAGCTGCATCACATCACCCCAGAAAAGACTCATTTTTAGATCTCTTTGGGATTTTTTTTTTGTCACGTTAAGATTTAATTTACATACAATAAGAATCACTCTTTAGAAATATACAGGTTCCTGAGTTTTGACAAATGTATACAGTGATGTAAACACCATCAAGATAAAGAATATTTACATTATCCTCAAAATATCCCTCTTCCCCCTTTACAAGCTATCTTCTCACTTTTCACCTTGGCAACCAATTATCTGTTTTCTCTTCATATAGTTTTACCTTTCTCAGAATGTCCTATAAATTGAATCGTAACCCTTTGTATCTGAGTATATGAGTAGTTTGTTTATTTTTACTGGTGAGTAGTATTCTATATTATAGATGTACCCCAATTTGCTTATTTATTCACAAATACATGAGCATTTGGGTTGTTTCCAGTTTGGGGCTATTATGAATCAAGCTGATAAGAATATCCATGTACAGGCCTTCGCGGAAATGTATGTTTTTATTTCTCTTAGGTAAATACCTGGGAGTGGATTGCTAGGCTGTATGGTAATTGTATGTTTAACTTTATAAGAAACTGCTAAACTGTTTTGCAAAGGGGTTCTACCATTTTGCATCCCCATCAGTGATATATGAGCGTTCCAGTCACTCTACATCCTCACTGTCACTTGGTGTTGTGAGGGATTTTAAACCATTTTATTGTGTATGATGTGATATCTCCTTGTGGTTTTACTTTGCACTTATGTAACGATTAATAATAAGCATCTTTTCGTGTCCTTGTTTGCCATCTCTCTATCTTCTTTTATGAAGCATCTCAATCTTCTACCTATTTTTTATTGAGTCTTTTGTCTTATTATTGAGTTGTAAGAGATCATTAAATGTCTAGATACAAGTCTATCTGTTTTTAAGCAAATATGATTCCTTTCAGGGAGCAAAATTAGAATCAATGGGAGAGAACTACCAGGAGGCATATTTCTGCTTAATATGAGGAAGATGTGTCTAACAGTTATCTAACAATAGAATGGGCTGCCCCAAGAGTTACGTTTCCCATTACTTCAGGTATTCAAACAAAAGCTGGCTGAACAATTATTAGCAATAGTGCAAAGAAGATTTATACATTTATACATCATGGAGACTGTTGATCCAATTGGCATCTAATGACTTTTCCAAATCTAAAATGTTATATTAAAATAAATCAAGCCAACATCATATTAATGAGGTACAGAATTTATTGGTTGCATCAAAAAAAGGAAATTCATTCTGAGGGAACCAAGCTGGAATTGGGATAACCCCAGCCACTTTCCCAGCCAGTGAAAAATTGGCTTGCAAATCCCTAGCTACTATGTAGAAAGTAGGGATTCTCTGTTCTGCTTTGGTGTCCACTGTGAGTATCCCTGACAACATGAAGGCATTGGGCTATATTTAATCCAAATGATACATACAGAATGGTGGCATCTCGACTATCCATTTTAAACCAGGAAAGTAGCCAAAGGTTATTCCATAAGTGATACTGCCCTGTGTACTTATTTATTCCAACAATCAATGAATCAATGAAATGTTAAGTAAACATTATCAAAAAGAACACTGAAAACAAACCACTTTCCTCTTTTGAACAAAGCCATAGTGTGTCTGCCCCTGAAGTCTGTATAGTTTTTACCACCATATCTCAGAAAACAAATCACTAAGACTTAAGAGGAAGGAAAGGAGAGGAAGAAAGCTCATGTCAATTAAGTCCTAGGAGTATGTGAGATACTTTTACATTTAAGTCAATTAGTTCTCACAACTTTGTCAGACAAACTGATAAGGTTGTTTTTGTGTGTGTGTATACATATATCATGAGATCAGCAAAGTTAACCAGCTTCTCAAGGACACATAGTTATTAAGTGGCGGATCTAGAGTTCAAGCCCAAATCATCTGAATCCAAATACATTGTGTTTTGCATGGCATTTCAATGCTCAAAACAGACCAAGAAGAGAGGCCTCTTCAGCATGGAAAAAGAAAGGGGCGATAATCCAAGTTTATAAACACATGTAGGCTATATATTTTGTTAGCTTTGTGTTGTTTACCAAATTCCAATATGCTCGGACTAGAAAGCTCTTTGAAACTGAAAAAATACTGAGTTTTTACGACAATTGAAATGAAGCCCTGCTTTGCACAGGGGCTGGCAAACTTATGAGACTCATTACCTCCCAGAATTGGTATAGACTGAAGATATAACCAGCTTCATAAAAGGTTTATATAAATTGATAGATGGTAGATGCCTAATGGATAATTAAGGGGAAATAGGATATTTGAGAGACAACCTTAACTTTTGAAATTGATATCAATAAGGAAAATCATGCTCTTTTAAAATGTGATGCCATATGTTGACACTAGAATTTGATACTACCATCAGAGAGACTCCTAAGGAGTAGCCGGCTAAACCTTGAAAACAACTCTTGGGGCACCTGGGTGGCTCAGTCAGTTGTGTCTGGCTCTTGGTTTTGGCTTGGATCATGATCTCAGGGTTGTGGGATCGAACCCTGAGGCTGCACTCAGCACTGAATCTGCTTGGGATTCTCTCTCTCCTCTCCCTCTGCTCCTCCCCCCCGCTCGTGCTTGCACTCTTTCTCTTCTCTCACTCTCCCCCCCCCCAAATAAATAAAATCTTAAAAAAAAAAGAAAACAACTCGAGAAAATCTTATATTCTCCTGGGGTAGGGGGTAGCTGAATAATGGAAACAACTCTGGGACAATTCTTGTGTTCTCATGAATTATCCTTAGCTCTTTGGCTACAATCTATGGGCATCTAACCCCATTCTCTCCAAATACTCCTTCAAATAGCTGAGAGAGAAGGTTCAGCTCTTTGTTCAAGTTTTTAAAACAGTGAAAGTAAATTAAGGCAATGAACTCACATATTAGAATCAAAACCTCATTGATAGGTGTCTCCTACTCAGAGAGGTGACTGTCTCACTGACAAATTTCCCCTTGATAATAATCTGGGGATTTCTGTCTTGGGCCAAAATGGGGATTTTAGTGAGGATTCTTTCAATTGCTAAAGCTACAGCTGCTGTCCCTATTTGAATGATGGTATGTAGTTGAAAGGTACACCCTTCTCCCCATTACCCAACTCTACCAACTCAAATGCTTTTAGTCATCAATTGATATAAAAGATACTATAGAAAATGTAACTTTTTAAATGAAACATAGTTTTCAGTAATAGCTTTTAAAGAAAAGAGGTATGTTGGATAATTGCCACAATAACAGCCTTAGCATTTACTTGTCTAAATATATATAGTAAAATTTCATTATTTTCCTCTTTTCCCCAATTTGGTGCTCATCTTGCTGCATTTAGAACAGCTTATCTGCTGCATTCATTCTTTTTTTAAATTTTATTATGTTATGTTAATCATCATACATTACATCATTAGTTTTTGATGTAGTGTTCCATGATTCATTGTTTGCGTATAACACCCAGTGCTCCATTCAATACATGCCCTCCTTTGCTGCATTCATTCTTATTCACACAAGAAAGTGTATGCATGCGCATACACATACACACAAAATCACTCATTTTCCATTAGTCCCTGGGAACAACAGATAGAAAGGCATCCTGCTGGCAAAAGATGTTGCTAATAACAAATTTATGCTACTTCCACCATGTGGTTTCAGATTCCATAATTTTTATCAAGGTGTTTATGAATTATTATTTCAGGAAAAAAGTTCAAGTAGCTTTCTCATTTCAGAAGCTACTTCCATAATGGGATATTTACAGTGCAACACAGTGACTAAATTCAGAAAAACTGCATGCCTAAGGATTTTTCTTTGGCAGTTGGTCATGTTCCTTATGGCTGATTTCTTCTTCTCCTGAAAACCTTTGCACATGTGGAAGGAAAAAAAAAACTTGAAAGGTTTTTGGCTTTCCATGTGGTAATCACAGCTCCAGCAGCTTCCAATGCCCCATGACTGTGATCACTACCAGATAAACAAAAGACTACTGTGCCTGTTTGCTTTCAAAAGATGTTTTCCTGGTTCATTCCAATGTCAATGAGTAGTGGCAGTTCAGGAATACTGTTCAAAAGCTCTTTGATTTTTCTGGTGATCTGTAATCTCACTAGAGCATCACACTTAAAAAACTCATTGTCCCTACGGTTTATAAGAATATAGTTACAAAATATAAAGAAATGTTTCTCATTTTTAAAAAAGATTTTATTGATTTATTTGAGAGAGAGAGAGAGAGAGCAAGCACAAGCAGGGGGAGAGGCAGAGGGAGAGAGAAAGGGAGTAGCAGACTCTCTGCTAAGCAGGGAGCCCGATGCGGGACTCGATCCCAGGACCCTAGGATCATGACCTGAGCTGAAGGCAGACGATTAACCGACTGAGCCACCCAGGTGCCCCTATGTTTCTCATGTTTTAAGGCAGAAGAAAAATGAATTTCCACACATTTGGAATCATACCTTAGGAACATCAAATATATAGGGAGAAACAAAATTGAGAATCATGGGTCCCACCCATAATATAATAATACTCACTGCAGGATGAAATGTGACAGAGATGTGGAAATTGCCTGCCAGGGATGTTGGAGAGGAGCTTCCCCTTGGGATGGTGGGCTGAACAACCAAATGACCCCTAAAGCCCTGTTTTCTATGGCTCATCTGCCTGAGAATCACTTGGAGGAGTTGTTAGTTTCTTGGACTCCCATCTCAGATCACGGATTCAGAATCTTTGGTGTAGAGCTTGAGGATCTGCATTCTAATAACCTCCCAAGGTGATTTTGATGCACACTGAAACTTGGGACCCACTGCTCCAAGGAAAAGAGCTTTGGACTGAGAATGAAGCAGCCTGGATTCTGGTTCCTTTGCTTCCATAACTTTTCTAAGTAACCCTAATCAAGTCACATACCCTACCTGTGCCTCAATTATTTCTCTATAAAATGAGGAGTTTAAACTAGAGGATCTCTATGTTCTCTAAGATTTTTTTCTTTTAAAATTGAATTACAATTAACATACAATGTTATGTTTGTTTCAGGTGTATGTTCTCTAAGATTCTTATAAAATCTATAGTATATTCCATATTCTACCAATCCAGGAATTGACTTTGACTTAGTCATTTAACCTCATGATCCCTCATTTTCTACCCATCTATTAAAAAAAAAAGTACTCATAACTTCTGTGAAACATTGGAATACAGGAACAAGGGTCAGCTGTTTTAAATTTTATGATTAAACCAGTCATTAATTTGTAGTATTAGCTGGAACAATTTAAAATCCCACACTTCCCATCTCAATCATTGGAAGAAAAATAAATACCCTTAAAACACTATCAAGTATAAGAGTTTAGTTTGCAACATTCAGGGGAACAAAATTGCAGAGATTTATTACCTTTGAAGTGCATAATAAAGTTATTTTCTCCTAATTTCTTTGCAACCAGAAGTTCCATAATCCCATTCCATACTGAAGGACAGGAGTTAGTTTATGTCCCTTCTAACTTAGATAGACATGGAATCTTTCCTGTATAAACTTCATAAAATCAAAGGAACAAAACCATAGCAAAAGATAACACAAAATAATAATTTTATTTATTTTTATTTTTATTAAAAATCAATTACATGTAGTTTTTGAGGGATAAATGAGATAATACATGTAACATCTTAATAAATTCATAATAAATTCTCTGCAAAAAAAGATAACACAAAGAAACAATTTTATTTTTTATTTTTATTTAAAATAGATGAACATGTAGTGTATTATTGATTTCAGAGGTAGAGTTTAGTGACTTATCAGTTGCATATAACACCCAGTGCTCATTACATGAAGTGCCCTCCTTAATGCCCATCACCCAGTTACCCTATCTCCTCACCCACCTCCCCTCCAGCAACCCTCAGTTTGTTTCCTATAGTTAAGAGACTCTTTTTTTTTTTTAAGATTTTATTTATTTATTTGAGAGAGAGAATGAGATAGAGAGAGAGCATGAGAGGGGGGAGGGTCAGAGAGAGAGGCAGACTCCCTGATGAGCAGGGAGCCCGACGCGGGACTCGATCCTGGGACTCCAGGATCATGACCTGAGCCGAAGGCAGTCGCTTAGGCCAGGCCAGAGCCTGGCCAGGCGCCACCCAGGCGCCCAGTTAAGAGACTCTTAACAGAACAATTTTAAAGTATTGTCTAAGATCAAAAATTCCACTAACACTTCACAAGGGCTAGGCTGTGGAGGAAGAATGACTATTATTCATTGGTGATAAGAATGTAAACTAAGAAAAAAATTTTAAGCTTTTATTTAAATTCCAGTTAGTTAACATACAGTGTAATATTAGTTACAGGTGTACAATATAGTGATTCAACACTTCCACACAACACCTGGTGCTCATCACAACATAGGCACACCTTAATCCCCATCACCTATTGAACCCATCCCCCCACCCACTACCCCTCTGGTAGCTATCAGGTTGTTCTCTGTAGTTAACAGTCTGTTTCTTGATTTGCCTCTCTCTTTTTTGCTTAATTTGTTTTTTTTAATTTTTAATTTAAATTCAAAATTTAGTTAACATATACTGTATTATTAGTTTCAGGGGGTAGAATTTAGTGATTCATCAGTTACATATAACACCCAGTGCTCATTTCATCAAGTGCCTCCTTAATACCCATAACCCAATTACCCCATCGCCCAACCACCTCCCCTCCTGCAACCCTGTTTGTTTTCTATAGTTAAGAGTGTTTTATAGTTTGCCTCCCTCTTTGATTTTATCTTGTTTTATTTTTTCTTCTCTTCCCCTATGTTTATCTGTTCTGTTTCTTAAATTCCACATATGAGTGAAATTATGTGGTATTTGTCTTTCTCTGACTTATTTTGCTCAACATAATACCCTCTAGTTCCATCCACATTGTTGCAAATGGCAAAATTTCATTCATTTTGATGGCTGAATAATACTCCATTAAATATACATACCACTTCTTTATCCATTCATCAATTGATGAACACCTGAGTTGTTTACATAATTTGGGTCTTATGAATAATGATGCTATAAACATAAGGATGTATGTGTCCCTTTAAATTAGTGTTTTTGTATTCTGTGGGTAAATACCCAGTAATGTGATTACTGGATCATAGAACAGTTCTGTTTTTAAATTTGAAGAACCTCCATACTATTTTCCACAGTGGCTGCAACTGTTTACATTCACACCAACAACGCAAGAGGATTCCCCTTTCTCCACATCCTCACCAACACCTGTTGTTTCTTGTGTTGTTAATTTTAGCCATTCTGACAGGTGTGAGGTGATAGCTCATAGTTTTGATTTGCGTTTACCTGATGATAAGTGATATTGACCATCTTTTCATGTGTCTGTTGGCCATCTGGATGTCTTCTTTGGAAAATGTCTATTCATATTTTCTGCCCATTTTCTAATTGGACTAATCATTCTTTTGGTGTTGAGTTTTGTAAGTTCTTTATATATTTTGGATACTAACCCTTTATTACATATGTCATTTGCAAATATCTTCTCCCAGTCTCTAGGTTGTCTTTTAGTTTTGTTGTTTCCTTCACTGTGCAGAAACTTTTATTTTGATGAAGTCCCAGTAATTTATTTTTGCTTTTGTTTCCCTTGCCTTAGGAGACATATCTAGAAAGAAGTTGCTATGGCCAATGACAAAGAAGTTATTGCCTGTGTTCTTTTCTAGAATTTTGATGGACTCCTATCTCACAATTAGGTCTTTCATCCATTCTGAGTTTATTTTTATGTATGGTGTAAGAACATGGTCCATTTTCATTCTTTTGCATGATGCTCTCCAGTATTCCCAGCACCATTTGTTGAAGAGACTGTCTTTTTCCCGTTAGATATTCTTTCCTGCTTTGTTAGAGATTAATTGACCATATATTTATGGGTTCATTTATGGGTTTTCTATTCTGTTCCACTGATCTATGTGTCTATTTTTGTGCCAGTATCATATTGTTTTGATTACTATAGCTTTCTAATATAACTTCAAGTCTGGAATTGTGATGCCTCCAGCTTTGCTTTTCTTTTTCAAGGTTGCTTTGGCTATTCGGGGTCTTTTGTGCTTCCATCAAATTTTATGATGGTTTTTTTCTAGCTCTGTGAAAAGTGCTCTTGGTATTTTGATAGGGATTGCATTAAATGTGTAGATTGCTTTGGGTAGTATATGCATTTTAACAATATTTTTTCTTCCAATCTATGGGCATGGAATGTTTTTACATTTCTTTGTGTCCTCGTCAATTTCTTTCAGTAGCATTTTATAGTTTTCCCAGTACAGGTCTTTCACCTCTTTGGTTAGGTTTATTCCTAGGTATCTTATGGTTTTGGTATACTTGTAAATGGGAATGATTCCTTAATTTCTCTCTCTGGTGCTTCATTATTGGTGTATGGAAATGTAACAGATTTGTGTAGGTTGATTTTGTATCCTGTGACTTTACTGAAATCATATATCAGTATAGTTTATTGGTGGAGTCTTTGAGGTTTTCTGTATAGAGTATCATGTCATGTGCAAATAGTGAAAGTTTTACTTCTTTCTTGCCAACTTGGATGCCTTTTATTTCTTTTTGTTGTCAGATTGCTGTGGCTAGGACTTCAGATACTATGTTAAATAACAGTGGTGAGAGTGGACATCCTTGTGTTGTTCCTGAACGTAGAGGAATGTACAGGAAAGCTCTTAGTCTTTCCCCATTGATTATGTTAGCTATGGGTTTTTCATAAGATGGTTTTTATTGTGTTGAGGCATGTTCCATGTAAACCTACTTTGTTGAGGGTTTTTATCATGAATGGATATTGTACTTTGTCAAATTCTTTTTCTGCATCTTTTGAAATGATCACATGGTTCTTATCCTTTTATTATTTTTTAAAGATTTATTTATTTACTTTTAGAGAGAGAGAGAGAACAAGCAGGAGGAGGGGCAGAGGGAGAGGGAGAGGAGAATCCCAAGCAGACTCTCTGCTGAGTGCATAGCCCAGCGTGGGGCTCAATCTCACGACTCTGAGATCATGACCTGAGCAGAAATCAGGAGTCCAACGCTTAACCAACTGAGCCACCTAGGTGCCCCTTATCCTTTCTTTCATTAATGTGGTGTATAATGTTGATTGATTTGTGAATATTGTACCACCCTTGCATCATGTGAATAAATCCCACTTGATTCTGGTGAATGATTTTTTTTAATGTTGGAATCAGTTTACTAGTATTTTGTTGAGGAATTTTGCATGTATGTTCATCACAGAGATACTGGCCTGTAGTTCTCTTCTTTTGTACTGTCTTTTTCTGGTTTGGGTATCAGGATAATGCTGTCCTCATAGAATGAATTTGAAAGATTTCCTTCCTCTTCTATTTTTTTTTTTTTTTTGAAATAGTTTGAGAAGAATAGGTATTAACTCTTCTTTAAATGTTTGGGAGAGGGCACCTGGGTGGCTCAGTCATTAGGCATCTGCCTTTGGCTCAGGTCAGGATCCCGGGGTCCTGGGACTGAGCCCCGCATTGGGTTCCCTGCTCGGTGGGCCTGCTTCTCCCTCTCCGTCTGCCTGCTGCTCCCCCTGCTGTTCTCACTCGCTCTCTCTCTCTGTCAAATAAATAAATAAAATCTTTTAAAAAAATAAAGTAAATAAATGTTTGGTAGAATTTGCCTGTGAAGCTATCTGGTCCTGGACTTTTGTTTGTTGGGAGGTTTTTGATTACTGATTCAATTTCTCTGCTGGTTATTGGTATGTTCATGTTTTCTGTTTCTTCCTGTTTCAGTTATGGTAGCTTATATGTTTTTAGGAATTTATTTCTTCCAGGTTGTCCAGTTTGTTCACATAATGTTTGTATTTCTCTGGTCTTAGTTATCCTTTCTTCTCTCTCATTTGTGATTTTATTTATTTGAGTCCTTTCCCTTTTCTTTTTGATAAGTCTAGCTAGAGGGTTATCAGTTTTATTAACTTTCTCAGTGAAGCAGATCCTGTTTTCATCAATCTGTTCTATGGGGGTTTTTTGTGGGGTTTTTTTGTTTGTTTTCTTTTTTAGTTTCTATATCATTTATTTCTGCTCTACTCTTTACCTTCTTTCTGCTGGCTTTAGGCTTTGTTGTTCTTTTTCTACTTTCTTTAGGTGAAAGGTTAGGTTCATTTGAGGTTTTTCTTCTTGAATTAGGCCTGTTTGGGCATGCATGTCCCTCTTGTGATCATTTTCTTGCATCCCAAAGGTTTTGAACCATCGTGCTTTCATTTTCCTATGATTTTTTTTATTTCTTCTTTGATTTCCTGGTTGACCCATTCATTGTTTAGTAGCATGTTGTTTAACCTCCATGTATTTGTGGTCTTTCCACATTTTTTCTTGTGGTTGAATTCTAGTTTCATACTGTTGTGGTCAGAAAAGGTACATGATATGACTTCAGTCTTTTTGTATTTATTGAGGCCTGATTTGTGACCTAATACGTGATTTATTCTGTAAAATGACCCATGTGCATTTGAAAAGAATGTGTATTCTGCTGTTTTAGGATGGAATGTTCTGCATATATCCATTAATTCCATCTGATCCAGTGTGCCATTCAAAGCCATTGTTCCCTTCTTTATTTTCTGTTTAGATGATCTGTCCATTGATGTAACTGGAAGGTTAAGTGCACCACTATTTTTATATTATAATCAATTAGTTTCTTTATGTTTGTTATTGTTTTATTTATTTGGGTGCTCCCATATGGGTGCATAAATATTTATAATTGTTAGATCTTCTTGTTGGATTGTCCCCTTTATTATGATATAGTGCCCTTTTTTTGGTCTCTTTTTCCAGTCTGTTTTAAAATCTGGTTTGTCTGATATAACTATTTCTACTCTGGCTTTCTTTTGACATCCATTTGCATGATAAATGTTTCTCTATCCCTCACTTTCAATCTGCAGGTGTCTTCAGGTCTACAATGAGTCTCTTGTAGACAACATATAGATGGGTCTTGTTTTTTTTTTTTTTTTTCATCCATCCTGACACCCTGTCTTTTTATTCAGCATTTACAAAGTAATTACTGGTAGATATGTATTTAGTTCCATTTTATTACTTGTTTTGTCATTGATTCTGGTGATTTCTCTGATCCTTTCTCGTCTTTGTCACTTTTGGTTTCTCCTTTGCCCTCAAAGAGTCCCTTTTAATATTTCTTGCAGGGCAGATTTAGTGTAACAAATTCCTTTAGTTTTTCTTTGTGTAACTCTTTATCTCTCCTTCTATTCTGAATGATAGCCTTGCTGGATAGAGTATTCTTGGTTGCAGATTTTTCCCATTTGGCACTTTGAACATATCATGCCACCCCTTTCTGGCTTTCCAAGTTTCTGTTGAGAAGTCTTCAGCTAGCCTTATGGGTCTTCCCTTGTCAGTTAAGGGCTTCTTTTGTCTTGTTGCTTTTAAGATTTTTTTCTTTATTGCTATAGTTTGCAAATTTAATTACAATATGTCTTGGTGTTGGCCTGCTTTTATTGATTTTGATGGGAGTTCTTTGTGCCTCCTAAATCTGGTATCTGTTTCTTCTCCAGATTTGGGAAGTTTTCAGCTATTATTTCCTCAAATGAATTTTCTGCCCCCTTTTCTCTCTCTTCTTCTTCTGGGACTCCTATAATATGAATGTTATTATGTTTGATGGAGTCTCTGAAATCCCTAAGTCTATTCTCATGTTGCATAAGGGTTCCTATCTTGTGTTCAGCTTCATTATTTCCCTTATATTATTCTATGCTGCATCATTCCTCCACTTCTTCCAGTCTACTGTTCATTGCTTCGAGCCTGTTTCCCATCTTGTTTAGTGCATTCTTCATCTCTGATTCATTCTTTTTTAACTCTTTGATCTCTGTGGTAAAGGTCTCACTGATGTCTTCTATTCTTTTCTCAAGCCCAGTGAGTATCCTTATGATTGTTGCCTTAAATTCTCCATCAGGCATGTTACTTATATCTGTTTCACTTACATCTCTGGCCATGGCCTTATATTGTTCTTTCATTTAGGATACCTTCCTCTGTCTTGGCATTCTGTCTAAGTCTCTGCCTTCTTCTGTGTGTTAGAAAAGCCAGTTATGTCTCCTGCTCCTGAAAGTAATGGCATTATGAAGAAGAGGTCATGTCGTGTAAAGGGCCTGGCACTTCAGGGAGTGTCTCTGGTGTGTGTTGCTTGTACTCTGCTCTTGTGTTTCGTCTGCACTTCCTTCAAGCCAGTCTGCAGAGGCTCTCCTTGCCTGCTGTGTGCAGTGTTTGGTCCCTAGTCTGAATGTGGTGAGTTTTAACTAGATGTGCTCTGGTCTGCTTATGAAATGAAACCTGACACCCCTTCTACCACAACTGAAGTCCTGGAGAACTCTCTGGTTGGGACACATGGTGTGGGCAGGAATTTGTTCTGGTCTTCTGGGGAGGGGCCCATTCTGCGGGGACTGAGGCAAGCGTGACTGAGAAAGGCAGTCCCATCAGAGTGCAAGGGTGAAGGGCTTGGTGTAAGCATGTTAGGCAGCCAGTGTCAGTTCTGCACTCCTTCCTGTACATGGCTTTGTGTTTATGCTGAGGAGAGGAGAAGGGAAATGCCACCATCCAGCTCCTTTGTTCCTGGGGAGGGGTCTTACAAACACTTTCTCCCAGAGATGTGTTCCAAGTAGAGCAAATAATCTCCCCCTTGTGTGTCCCGGGTGTTCTTCAAATCATTGTTTCCATGCTGTCTACTCCCAGTTTGTGTGCTTGCCTTCTCTCCAAGAGCAGCACTTGTTCTTCAAGCTCTATCCCAGTCAAGCCCGTGGACCTTTAAAGCTCTAGGCTTTATATATGTATTTGTTTGTCAGAGAGAGAGAGAGAACAAGCAGGAGAAGCAGCAGGCAGAAGGAGAAGCAAGCTCCCTGCTGAGCAAGGAGCCCGATTCAGGACTCGGGACTTGATCCCAGGACCTTGGGATCATGACCTGAGCTGAAGGCAGATGCTTAAACGACTGAGCCACCCAGGTGTCCCTAAAGCTCTAGGCTTTAAGCCCTGCTGGTTGCATGAACTCACTAAAATCAGCCCCTCTCATTTTCTAAGCCAATGGCTTTGGAGAAACCTTCTCCTTTTGCATCCCCCTGTCTGCTCCTCTCTCTCTCTCTCTTTCTCTCCCCCTCTCCCTTCTCCATGACCACATCTCCCTCCCCTCCACAGCACTCACAATCCTTCTCCCCCTAAACCACATCTCCACAGTTACTACCTTCTTTGATGTGGCCTCTTCTCTCCCTATAGTTGTGTAGTTTTTTCTGTCAGGCTTCTGGTCTATTTCTGGGTGATTTATGATGATTTGATAGTTATTTAGTTGTGTTCATGAGTTGAAATGAGCTTAGGGTCTTCCTACTCCACCACTATCTTCCCTCTTCCCCAAGTGAATTTTTACTATAAAGATGAAAAGATTTCTAGTTTGTGGGGTGATACATATGGAACTTCTATATCCTCACTCTGCTGTGACCTGAAATCACCAGGGAGATGACAGAGTGTAACAGACCCTTGTAGGTACCTTAATTGAACCTGTGAAATGAGGTTTGGAGCAGGTGATGTCTGAGGTCCCTTCCAACCACAGTCTTGCTCACTATACCACCCCAACACTGATCACAGGACTTGGGGATCCACAACCCAGTGAGTGGCCACGTGGAACCTTCTGGTGCCCAGCCACAGAACAGGTGTGGGAGGGTGCATGGGTGGGGCAGCAGCAGGAAGGTGTCAGTGGATAGGTGGGTGGGGGTTCGGTGGGTTCAGTGTGAGCATGATCCGCATGCTTCCCTCATGTGAGTGCTCCCCTCGTGGCTCTTCCCTGCAGTGCCTGGGCATGCCTGTCCTGAATATCACCTGAGTGGTCCTGTGGAACCTTATGGTTCCCCTACACCAAAAAAAAAACATTTTTTTTAATGGCAGTTTGACATTATCTGCCAAAAGGCCTATGTTTGGGCCTAGCAATCCCACTTTAAGAAACTGACCCTATAGATTTAGTATATGTGCCAATGACATATATACAAAGTTTTTTTTATTACAGCATTATTTGTAGTAGCAAGAGAAGAGGAAAAAACTAAATTTTCATCAGAACACTTCGGTTAAATTATGGCATGTTGATGCAATGAAAATCCATGCAACATTTTTAAAGAAAGTGAGAAGCTTACTCTTTGCAAGTTATATTAAATAGAATGATTTCCAACTTATAGATGATGAAAAAGTAATTGGTATGAAACCGTGTATAGAATACTACTATTTGTGTGGAAAAAACACACTGTTTCAGTGCTTTTATATGTATAAAATCTAAAAGGGTACAGAATGAAGTCATGAAACTGTAACATTTGTTGCTTCTAGGAAGGAAACTTGGCTGAGGGACAGGTATGAAAGGGAAACTTTTCACTGTGTACTATTTTATGCCTTCAAATTTTGAATTTTGTGAATGTATTACCTTTCAAAAGAAATACAATGAAAAAATTTTTAAATATTACAAAATTTCCATATTTATATTGTGTTCATATATTCATATGAACACATAAAAATCAGAAGATCTGTACTGATACACACCAAACAGCAGACAGGTATTAATGCCCTAAGAGGGGGAGGTGGGAGGCTAGATGTATGTGTGTGGTAGATTTTACTTTTTACTTTAAATTGCTTGAATTTGAAAATGAGATTTCATAATTACACAAATGAAGCACATAAAAAAGGAATTGTATCATAAGACTAGGAGCACTGGGCTAAGAGAGTACAGCTTTTTCAATTCAGCCATATATGTATAAGGCACTCAGCCCTATTAACTTGGTCTTGAGTCATCATTCCCTTGAGTCTTTCTGATTGACTGAGGTAATAACACCTTGCCACACGAGAACTCAAAATGAAACAGTAAAGTGACCATCAGTCTTATAATGGCCTCTGTGTAGAATAGTGAAATTTCTGATATCAGAAGAGCTATCCAAGGGGCGCCTGGGTGGCTCAGTCAGTGAAGGGGCTGCCTTCGGCTCAGGTCATGATCCCAGGGTCCTGGGATTGAGCCCCACGTTGGGCTCCCTGCTCAGTGGAGAGTCTGCTTCCCCCTCTCCCTCTGCCTGCCTCTCTGCCTACTTGTGCTCTCTCTCTATCTCTCTGTTAAATAAATAAAATATTTAAAAAGAAAAAGAAGAGCTATACAAGAGACAAAGTATAAAAAGATAAGCAGTAGAAGCACCTTTTACAACTATCGTAGATACAACTCACATTTCAAAAAAGTATATAATCTGAAGACGTTGTCATGTTTTATTAGTTTAACAGTTGAAAGTGACTGCTCTATACATAATGACCTTAACAATGTTGATGCTGTAAATGAAAGTTCACTGTTATATTTATGTTAAGTTTAACAGTGTTTTTAATGTAAAATTAGGACTGAAGATTATTCCCCTACCAGCCTTCGTCCCGGGTTGTGGCTCTAACCAGATTCAGTTATGCAGTCACGTAGAACCTTGCTTTCTAGTGCTGGAAAAGATGTCTCTAATTACTGGCTTCAATAAATATGAATCCAGATTCCTTGCAAAAAGAAAATGAACATATAGTCTTTGAGGCTACTGAAAAGAACTTGTGATTTATAGTCAGTAATCCTGTGTTTAAGACCTGGATACATTATAATGTAGCTGTATCACTTTGGATAATCAGCTATTCCTAATAGTTAACCAACTGTCCCTATCCTATTACCTATCTCACCAAGTTATTGAAGCAATAAAATAAGAAAATATTATGAAATCATGTTGTAAACTCTATAGTGTTGTGCAAATACTATCATCATCTTTTAGCACCTACAATGGCAGAGATAATGATAAGTGGCTATGGTAGCTTCCCTCACATTGTCATAAAGAACATTTCCCCTTTAGTTTTAGAATCACATGGCAACTTTTAAAACATACAACTTCCAGAAGGTCTCACTGAAAATTTGGCACTGTAACTTATTTCTGTCACTTCATGGGGAAAAGGTAAGAATTAACATTTTATAATAACAATAGAAAATACTTGGTAATAGGAAAACAAAACAAATTTGTTGTCTAGTTTTATGTCTTTCTGAACTGCTAGAAATGGACAAAAAAGATAATATGAACACTTATTTTTTCTCTTAAATTTCAGTTATCTACCTCATATTCTACCATGCCATCTTTGTGTTCTTTACCTGGACATACTGGAAGTCTATATTTACACTCCCACAACAGCCAAATCAAAAGGTAAGAATCATGGTTACTTCCTAAAGGCTAAAGAGACAGGAAAGCAGAAAATGCAAAACAAAATAAAAACAAGAAGTTGAAAAAAGAAGCAAATAACCTTCATTTACAGAAGAGAGATTCAGGATAATCTTTAAAAAGGCCTCTTAGTGATAAAGGTAAATTAAGGGTAAGATAGTCTATAGAAGGATAATCTATTGCAAAATCATAGATACTTTGAAGACTAAGAAACCACTGTTTGAATTAGTGATATAATTATTTTTTTAATTTTTATTTCAATTCAATTTAGTTAACATGTAATGTATTATGAGCTTCAGGAGTAAAATTTAGTGATTCATCAATAGCATATATCACCCAGTGCTCATTACATCAACTGTCCTCCTTAAGGCCTTTCACCCAATTACCCCATCTCCCACCCACCTCCCCCCAGCAACCCTCAGTTTGTTTCCTATAGTTAAGAGTCTCTTACGGTTTATCTCCCTCTCTGGTTTCATCTTATTTTATTTTCCCTTCCCTTCCCCTATTTTCATCAGTTTTGTTTCTTAAATTCCACATACGAGTGAAATCATATGGTATTTGTCTTTTTCTGATGACTTATTTTGCTTGGCATAATACCCTCTAGTTCCATCCACATCATTGCAAATGGTAAGATTTCATTCTTTATGATAGCTAATAATATTCCTTTGTGTGTGTATATATATATATATACCACATCTTCTTTATCCATTCATCTGTCAATGGACATCTGGGTTCTTTCCACATTTTGGCTATTGGGGACACTACTGCTATAAACATTGGGGTGCACGTGCCCCTTCAAATCAATATTTTTGTATCCTTTGGATAAATACCTAGCAGTACAATTGCTGGGTAGTAGGGTAGTTCTATTTTTAACTTTTTGAGGAACCTCCATACTGTTTTCCAGAGTAGCTACACCAGTGTGCATTCCTCCAACAGTGTAAGAAAGTTCCCCTTTCTCTGCATCCTCACCAACATCTGTTGTTTCTTGTGTTGTTAATTTTAGACATTCTGACAGGTGTGAGGTGATATCTCATTGTGGTTTTGATTTGTATTTCCCTGATGCTGAATGATGTTCAAAATTTTTTCACAATAGTCATTTGTATGTGTTCTTTGGAGAAATGTCTGTTCATGTCTTCTGCCCATTTCTTGACTGAATTATTTGTTTTTGGGGTGTTGAGTTTGATAATTTCTTTATAGATTTTGGATACTAGCCCTTTATCTGAGATGTCATTTGTGAATATCTTCTCATCTGTCCATTGTCTTTTGGTTTTGTTGATTGTTTCCTTTGCTGTGCGGAAGCATTTTATCTTGATGAAGTCCCAATAGTTCACTTTTGCTTTTGTTTCCTTTGTCTTTGGAGACCTGTCTAGTAAGAAGTTACTGCAGCCAAGGTCAAATAAGTTGCTGCCTGTGTTCTCCTCTAGGATTTTGATGGATTCCTGTCCCCACATTTAGGTCTTTCATCCATTTTGAGTTTATTTTTGTGTATGCTGTAAGAAAGTGGTCCAGTTTCATTCTTCTGCATGTGGCTGTCCAATTTTCCCAAGATCAATTGTTGAAGAGACCGTCTTTTTTCAAATGGATATTCTTTCCTGCTTCATCAAACATTAATTAACCATAGAGTTGAGAATCCATTTCTGGGTTCTTTATTCTATTCCATTGATATATGTGTTTGTTTTTATACCAGTACCATACTGTCTCAATGATTGCAACTTTGTAATACAACCTGCAGTCTGGAATTGTGATGCCTCCAACTTTGGTTTTCTTTTTCAACATTCCTTTGGCTATTTCACAGTTTTTTCTGATTCCATACAAATTTTAAGATTGTTTGTTCCAGCTGTGTGAGAAATGCTGGCAGTATTTTGGTAGGGATTGCACTGGATGTGCAGATTGCTTTCTGTAGCATACACATTTTAACAATATTCTTCCAGTCCATGAGCATGGAATGTTTTTCCATTTTTTGTGTCTTCCTCAATTTCTTTCATAAGTGTTCTATAGTTTTTAGAGTACAGATCTTTTATCTCTTTGGTTAGGTTAATTCCTAGGTATGTAATGGTTTTTGGTGCAATTGTAAATGGGATCGATTCCTTGATTTCTCTGCTGCCTCATTGTTAGTGTATAGAAATGCAACAGACTTCTGTGGGTTGATTTTATATCCTGCAACTTTGCTGAATTCCTGTATCAGTCCTAGCAATTTTTGGGTAGGACTTTAGGGTTCTCTAGGTGGACTATCATGTTGTCTGTGAAGAGTGGAAGTTTGACTTCTTTGCCAATTTGGATGCATTCTATTTCTTTTTATTGTCTGATTGTTGAGGCTAGGACTTCCTGTACTATGTTGAACAACAGTGGTGAGAGTGGACATCCCTGTCATATTCCTGATCTTAAGACAAAAAAGCTGTGGGTCTTTTGTATATGCTTTTATGATGTTCAGGTATGTTCCCTCTATCCCTACATTTTGGAGGGTTTTTATCAAGAGAGGATGCTATATTTTGTCAAATGATTTTTCTGCATCTATTAAGAGGATCATATGGGGTTCTTGTCCTTTCTTTTATTGATATGATGTATCACAATGATTGATTTGTGGATGTTGAAACACCCCTGCAGCCCAAGAATAAATTCCACTGGGTCATGGTGAATAATCCTTTTAATGTATTGTTGGATCCTATTAACTAGTATCTTGGTGAGAATTTTTGCATCTATGTTCATCAGGGATATTGGTCTGTAATTCTTTTTGGTGGAGTCTTTGTCTAATTTTGGGATCAAGGTAATGCTGGCCTCATAGAATGAGTTTGGAAGTTTTCTTTCTATTTCTATTTTTTGGAAAAGTTTCAGATGAATAGGTATTAATTCTTCTTTCAGTGTTTGGTAGAATTCCCCTGGGAGGCCATCCGGTCCTGGACTCCTGTTTCTTGGAAGATTTTTGATGACTGATTAAATTTCTTTCCTGGTTATAGGTCTGTTCAGGTTTTCTATTTCTTCCTGTTTCAGTTTTGGTAGTTTATATGTTTCTAAGAATGCATCCATATTTTCCAGATTGCCTAATTGTTTGGCATATAATTGCTCATAATATTCTCTTATATGTGTTTGTATTTCTTATAACATTCCCTTATATTTGTTTGTATTTCTTCAGTGTCGGTTGTGATCTCTCCTCTTTCATTCGTGATTTCATTTATTTGGGTCCTTTCTCTTTCCATTTTGAAAAGTCTGGCTAGAGGTTTATCAATGTTATTAATTCTTTCAAAGAACCAGATCCTAGTTTCATTGATCTGTTCTACTGTTTTTTTATTTCTATATCTTTGATTTCTGCTCTAATCTTTAGTATATTTCTTCTCCTGCTGGATTTAGGCTTTATTTGCTGTTCTTTTTCCAGCTCCTTTAGGTGTAAGGTTAGGTTGTATGTGTGAGACTTTTCTTGTTTCTTGAGAAAGGCCTGTATTGCTATATACTTCCCTCTTAGGACCACCTTTGCTGCATACCAAAGGTTCTGAACTGTCGTGTTTTCATTTTCATTTGCGTCCATGTATTTTTTTTAATTGTTCTTTAATTTCCTGGTTGACCCATTCATTCGTTAGTAGGATGTTCTTTAACATCCACGTATTTGTGGTCTTTCAAAATTTCTTCATGTGGTTGACTTCAAGTTTTATAGCATTGTGGTCTGAAAATATGCAGGGTATAATCTCAGTTTTTTTGTACCAGTTGAGACTTGATTTGTGACCCAATATGTCATCTGTTCTGGAGAATGTTCCATGTGCACTCGAGAAAAATTTCTGTTCTGCTTTTTTAGAATGAAATGCTCTGAATATATCGTTGAAGTCTATTTGGTTCAGTGTGTCATTCAAAGCCCTTGTTTCCTTGTTGATCTTCTGCTTAGATGATCTGTCCATTGCTGTGAGTGGGGTGTTAATGTCCCCTACTATTATTGTATTATTGTTGATGTGTTTCTTTAATTTTGTTATTAATTGGTTTATATACTTGTCTGCTCCCAACTTGGGGGCATAAATATTTGCAATTGTTAGATCTTCTTGTTGGATAGAACCTTTATTATGATATAGTGTCTTTCTTCATCTCTTACTACAGTCTTTTGTTTAAATTCTAGTTTGTCTGATATAAGGATGGCTACTCAAGCTTTCTTTTGATGTCCATTAGCATGATAAATGATTTTCCACACCCTCACTTTCAATCTGGAGGTGTCTTTGGGTCTAAAATGAGTCTCTTATTGGTGGGTCTTCTTTATTTTATCCATTCTGATACTTTATTTCTTTTGATTGGAGCATTGGGGCCATTTACATTTAGAGTAATTATTGAAAGATATGAATTTAGTTCCATTGTATTACCTGTAAAGTTACTGTTCCTGTAGAATGTCTCTGTTCCTTTCTGGTCTCTGTTACTTCTGGGCTCTCCCTCTGCTCAAAGTATCCCCTTTAATATTTCTTGTAGCACTGATTTGATGTTTACAAATTCCTTTAGTTTTGGGGGTGCCTGGGTGACTCAGTTGGTTAAGTGTCTATCTTCCGCTCTGGTTATGGTCCCATGATCCTGCAATTGAGCCCCGTGTCAGGTTTACTGCTCAGCGGGGAGTCTGCTTTTCCCTCTCCCTCTGCCCTTTCCCCCCCAACTTGTGCACTCTCTCTCACTCTAGTAAATAAATAAAATCTTTAAAAATATATAAATTCCTTTAGTTTTTGTTTTTCCTGGAAACTCTTTATCTCCCCTTCTATTCTGAATGACATTTAGCTGCATATTTTTTCCCATTTAGCACATTGAATATGTCATGCCAGTCCTTTCTGGTCTGCCAGGTCTCTGTGGACAGGTCTGCTGCCAGCCTTATGTGTCTACCCTTGTATGTTAAGGAACTCTTTTCCCCAGAGCTGCTTTCAGAATTTTCTCTTTATCTTTGCAGTATATAAGCTTCACTATAATATGTTGAGGTGTTGACCTATTTTGTTGATTTTGAGGGGGTTCTCTGTGCTTCCTGGACTTGAATGCCTGTTTCCTTCCACAGATCAGGGAAGTTCTCAGCTATAATTTGTTCCAATAAACCTTCTGCACCTTTCTCCCACTCCTCATCTTCTAACACTCTTATAATGTGGATATTATTTCACTTTGTTGATTCACTGAGTTCCCTTAGTCTACCTTCATGATCTAATAGGTTTCTTTCCCTCTTCTTTGCAACTTCCTTATTTTCTATCATTTTATCTTCTATATCACTGATTCTCTCTTCTGCTTTGTTCATTCTCATTTTTATGCCCTCCACTTTGGACTGTATCTCAGTTATAACATTTTTAATTTCACCCTGACTAGATTTTAGTTCTTTTATCTCTATAATAAAGGATTCTCTAGTATCTTCTATGCTTTTTTCAAGCCCAGCTAGTATCTTTGTAATCGTTGTTTTTAATTCTATCTATATATCAGTATTGATCCCTGGCAGTGAGTACTACTTCCTGTTCTTTCTTTTGGTGTGAATTTCTCCATCTTGTCATTTTGTCCGGGAAAGAAAAGAAGAAAGAAAGAAAACAACAACAAAAACTTAGATTAGATCCTGGATGTGTTTTGGTCCACTTGTTGAAAGAAACTAGATCCCAAAATCAGAAAGAAAAAGAAAACATATATAATACAATAAAGCAAACCAAAAATAATATATATAAGCTATATATAAAAATTTTAATTATAAAAGATTAAAAATGAATTGAAAAAAATAAGAAAATAACTGAAAAAATAATACTCAAAGACTAAAGAATGAAAATACAAAGAATGCTGTATACCGTTTTTCCCAAGAGCTGAAGCTATCCAGCCCTCTATAAACTGTAATTTTGGTGAGAGTGAGTTGTTTGTGCTGGTCCTCTGGGGCCTCTTGCACTGATTCTCAGGTGGACTTAACCCTAGTGGAAAAGCGCCTCCCATCTGCAGAGGCAGGGTTTGGTGTAAGCAGCTCCAGACTCCATTAGGTGGCACTGTTTTGCTCCCTGAAGGCTTTCAGCACTCATGGGTGCACTGAATATGGCTGCGCCCTACCTTCTAGCCCTGAAGATGAAAATTCTTGCCTTCCACTCTTCAGTGAGCCCTCACAGAATAGCAATTAATCACTCTTATCTCGCCGGTTTCCATCAGAACTGTGTTCACCTGGCCTGTGACCAAGCACTTTTATCTCAGTCACGTGACTGAGTTTCAAAACTCCAAATTTATGGCCTCTTGCAGCTGGGGCCACTGCTTTTCTTCCTGGGGGAAGGGGTGTATCCCAGCACGCTTCTGCCTTTTGCTGGACCCTTCCCAGGAAAGGGGTGGCATGACCGTTCAGGGGTTCGCAGTTTATGGCAACACAGAGCACAAAGGTGAAACCTGCATGCCCTGTTTGCAAACGGCTTCCCTGCTCCTATGCCTGGGAACTCTGCCACAGTCAGGCATCACCCATTCTTCTTGTGACCCCAGGGATCCTCCGACCATGCTGTCACACCTGGGATTCTGCCCCACTTCACCACCTGAGCACCTTTAAGCCAGTCACATCCCCCTCTGTAACAGACTTATAAAAGTTATGATTTTGCACTCCACTGCTTTTTTTATTATGTTCAATTAGCCAACATATAATACATCATTAGTTTTTGTTTGTTTGTTTGTTTTTAAAGATTTTATTTATTTATTTGAGAGAGAGAGAATGAGAGAGCACATGAGAGGGGGGAGGGTCAGAGGGAGAAGCAGACTCCCTGCCGAGCAGGGAGCCCGATGTGGGACTCGATCCAGGGACTCCAGGATCATGACCTGAGCCGAAGGCAGTCGCTTAACCAACTGAGCCACCCAGGCGCCCACATCATTAGTTTTTGATGTAGTGTTCAACGATTCATTACCTGCATATAACACCCAGTGTTCATCACCACACGTGCCCTCCTTAATACCCATCACCTGATTACCCCATCCCCCCACACCCCTCCACTCTGTAACCCTCAGGTTCTTTCTTGGAGTCCAGAGTCTCTCATGGTTTGTCTCTCTCTCTGATTTCTTCCCGTTCAGTTTTCCCTCCCTTCCCCTATGGTCCTCTGTGCTATTGCTTATGTTCCATATATGAGGGAAACCATATAATTGTCTTTTTCTGCTTGACTTAGATCACATAGCATAATCTCCAGTCCCATCCATGTTGATGTAAAGTTGAGTATTCATCCTTTCTGATGGCTGAGTAATATTCCATTGTATATATGGACCACATCTTCTTTATCCATTCATCTTTTGAAGGGCATCTCGGCTCTTTCCACAGTTTGGCTATTGCGGACATTGCTGCTATGAACATTGGGGTGTATGTGCCCCTTCTTTTCACTGTCTGTATCTTTGGGGTAAATAACTTGTAATGCAATTGCTGGGTCATAGGGTAGCTCTATTTTCAACTTTTTGAGGAACCTCCATACTGTTTTCCAGAGTGACTACACCAGCTTGCATTCCCACCAACAGTGTAAGAGGGTTCCCCTTTCTCCATATCCTCGCCAACACTTGTTTCCTGTCTTGTTAATTTTTGCCATTCTAACTGGTGTGAGGTGGTATCTCATTGTGGTTTTGATTTGTATTTCCCTGATGGCTATTTTCCCTGATGTTGAACATTTTTTCATGTGTCTGTTAGCCATTTGTATGTCTTCTTTGGAGAAGTGTCTGTTTCTGTCTTCTGCCCATTTCTTGACTAGGTTATTTGTTTTTTTGGGTGTTGAGTTTGAGAAGTTCTTTATAGATCTTGGATACCAGCCCTTTATCTGTAATATCATTTGCAAATACCTTCTCCCATTCAGTGGGTGGCCTCTTAGTTTTGTTGACTGTTTCCTTTGCTTGCACTCCACCTTTTATAATACTTTGTGGTAGCCTCCTTTAGCAGGCTCCCTCCCCTCCGCTTTATCCTCAGCTATATCACATGAGATTCAAGTCTCCCCACCTCCTCTACTTTCCAAAGGGTGGTTGCTTTTTTACTGGTAGACTTGCAGCATTTGTTTTCTCAGATATCTGATTAATTTCTTGGATTTTCAGAATGATTTGATCACTATCTAGTTGTATTCCAGGGCCCAGACAAACTTAGGGTTCCCAAACTCCTCTGCCATCTTAACTCCTTCTCTCTCACTGTAGTTTTGATTTGCATTTCCCTGATGGCAAGTGATGATGAACATCTTTTCATGTGTCTGTTGGCCATCTAGATGTCTTCTTTGGAGAAATGTCTCTTCATGCCTTCTGCCCACTTTTAATTGGATTATTTATTTTTTGGGTGTTCAGTTATATAAGTTCTTTATACATTTTGAATACTAACCCTTTATCAGATACATCATTTGCACATATCTTCTCCCATTCAGTAGGTTGTCTTTTAGTATTATTGATTGTTTCCTTTGCTGTGCAGAAACTTTTTATTTTGCTGTAGTCCCAATAGTTTATTTTTGCTTTTAATTCCCTTGCCTTAAGAGACATATCGAGAAAAATGCTGCTACGCCCAAAGTCAGAGAAATTACTGCCTGTGCTCTCTTGTGGGATTTTTATGGCTTCAGGTTTCATATTTAGGTCTTTAATCCACTTTGAATTTGTTTTGTGTATGGTGTAGGAAAGTGGTCCAGCTTCATTCTTCTGCATTTTGCTGCCCAGTTTTCTCAACACCATTTGTTGAGGAGACTGTCTTTTCCCCATTGCATATTTTTGCCTCTCTTCTCAAAGCTTAATTGACCATACAATCATGTGTTTGTTTCTGTTCATTGATCCTTGTATCTATTTTTGTCCTGTTTTGATTACTACAGCTTTGTAAGATAACTTGAAATCTAGAATTGTGATACCTCCAGATTTGTTTTCCTTTATCAAGATTGCTTTGTCTATTCTTGGTCTTTTGTGGTTACACACAAATTTTAGAATTATTTATTATAGTTCTGTGAAAAATGCTATTGGTATTTTGGTAATGATTACATTAAATCTCTAGATTGCTTTGGATAGTATAGACATTTTAACAATATTTGTTCTTCCAGTCCATGAGCGTGGAATATCTCTCCATTTGTTTGTGTCATCTGCAATTTTTTTCATCAACGTTTTATAGTTTTCAGAGTACAGGTCTTTCAATTCCTTCATTAAGTTTATTCCTAGGCATTTTATTATTTTTGGTGCAATTTTAAATGGGATTGCATTCTTAATTTCTCTTTCTGCTGCTTCATTATGGGTGTATAGAAACAGACAACAAAAAGATGGCTAATGATGATGAACATTTTTTCGTGTGTCTGTTAGCCATTTTTATGTCATCTTTGGAGAAGTGTCTGTTCATGTGTTCTGCCCATTTTTTGACGTGATTATTTGTTTTTTGGGTGTTGAGTTTGAGAAGTTCTTTATGGAACTTGGATACCAACCCTTTATCTGTAGTGTCATTTGCAAATATCTTCTCCCATATTAACCCTTTAAATATTTGGTGAAATTCACCTCTGAAGCTATCTGGTCCTGAACTTTTATTTGTCGGGAGTGTTTTAATTACTGATTTAATTTCATTGCTGCTAAATAGTCTGTTCAAATTTTCTCTCTTCCTGATTCAATTTTTGGAGGTTTATATTTGTAGAAATTGATCTACTTCTTCTAGATTATCTGTTTGATGGCATATAGTTTTTCATGATATTCTTTTATAATTCATTTTATTTCTGTGCTGTCAGTTATTTCTCCTTTTTCATACATGATCTTGTTTTTTTTTACTTCTCTTTCTCTCTCGATGAGTCTGGTAAAGTTTATCAATTTTGTGGATCTTTTCAAAGAACCAGCTCCTACTTTTATTGATCTGTTCAATTTTTTTTTAGTACCTACTTCATTTAATTCTCTAATCTTTATTATTTCCTTCCTTCTACAGGTTTTGGGTTTTGTTTATTTCTCTTTTTCTAGTTCCTTAGATGTAACGTTTGGCTTGAGATTTTTCTTGCTTCTTGAGGTAGGAGTGTATTGCTATAAACTTCCCTCTTAGAACCACTTTTACTGTGTCCCAAAGGTTTTGGATGATTGTGTTTTCATTTTGATTTGTCTCCCTGTATTTTTTTAAATTTTCTCTTTGATGTCTTGCTTGTCCCATTCATTATTTAGTAGCATGTTATTTAACCTCCATGTATTTCTGGTCTTTCCAAATTTTTTTTTTCTTGTCATTGATTTTTAGTTTCATAGCATTTTGGTCAGAAAAGATGAGTGATATTACTTCGATCTTTTTGAATTTGTTGAGACTTGTTTTGTAGCCTAATATGTGATCTGTTCTGGAGAATGTTCCATATGCACTTGAAAAGAATGTGTATTCTGCTGTTTTAGGATGGATTATTCTGAACATATCTTTTCAATCTATCTAGTCCACTGTGTCATTCAAAACCACTGTTTTCTTGTTGATTATCTGTTTGGATGATCTATCCATCAATGTCAGTTGGGTGTTAAAGTCCCCTACTATTAGTATCTATTAGTTCCTTTATGTTATTAACTACTTTAAGTATTGAATGCTCCCATGTTGGTGTATAAACAATTGTTATATCTTCTTGTTGGTTTCTCCCCTTCATGATTAGTGTTCTTCTTTGTCTCTTATTACGGTCTTTATTTTAAAGTCTATTTTTTCTGATATAAGTATTGCTACCTTGGCTTTCTTTTCATATCCATTTGCATGTTCAGTGCTTCTCCATCCCCTCAATTTCTATCTGCATGTGTCTTTAGGTCTGAGATCAGTCTCTTATAGGCAGCATATAGATGAGTCTTCTTTTTTATCCATTTTGTCACTCTGTGTCTTTTGACACAGAGTCGCTGATTCATTCTTCTGCCTCATCTAGTCTACTATTTATTCCATCTAATGTATTTTTAATTTCATGTTCTTCATCTCTGATTGGTTCTTTTATGTGTTTTCTATATATTTCATAAGGGTCTCACTGATGTCTTCTACTCTTCTCAAGTCCAGTGAGTATCTTTATAATCATTTCTTTATATTCTCTATCAAACATATGACTTATCTGTGTTTCACTTTGGTCTCTCTCTGTAATTTTATTCTGTTATTTCATTTGGGACATATTCCTCTGTCTCCTCATTTTGTCTTACTCTCTGTGTCTGTTTCTGTGTGTTAGGAAAGATAGCTATGTCTCCTGCACTTGAAAGTAATGGCCTTATGAAGAAGAGGTCCTGTAGTGCCCTACTGTGCAGTATCCCCTGTTCAGAACCTGGCACTTCAGGAATGTCTCCTATGTGTAATGTATACACCCTGCTGTTGTGGCTGAGCCATTTTTCCCCTCAGTCCAGTCATCCCCAATGGCTCTCTTTACCTGTTGTCAGCAGTATTTTCTCCCTGTGGTGTTAGTGGGGCAGTGTGGGGACATCTTGGGCTTAGTTAAGTCAGACCAGGCATTTGCCAGAGGTGCAGTAGCATGTAACTGCAGGGTGTTTTCCCCATGTTGTCCCCTGAGAAGCTTTCATTGGTGGGCAAAGCCTGGAGTCAAACCAGTTGTCTGCCTCCAGCCCTCTGCTGCAGCCTCAGTCCGAGTGGTTTGTGTGGTTATCTTTCCCTCTCTCCAAGGCAGAAGTCACTTTGGTGTAGTGCTGGTCACTGTAGGGCCTGCTTGCATACTGCCCGGCCTGTGGCACCACCGTGTATGGGCTCTGGCCGAGAGCATATTAGAGAGTGTGCATCCACTGAATCATAGTGTGGGGGGTTGGTTGGTGGGGCGGTGGTGTTAGCAAGCTTTGTGTGCCCCTGGTCCTCTGTGGGAGGGGCCCTGCAGTGACAGACTGAGATGGGCTGTCTGGAGCAGTGAATTGGTAGAAGCACTGCATGGGGGGTCAAGGTGGCATTGCTAGCAATTTACAGTCCAACTCTAGGGCTGGGGAGGGAAATGGCATCTGCCAGTTCCTTTGTTCCTGGAGTTGTTTCCCTGTTAGTTCTCTCCCTCCATGACATGCTCTGAGATTAGTAAATCACTCCCTCCCATATGCCCCAGGCGACTTTCAGACTGCTGCTTCTATGCTGTATCTCCACAGGCTGTTTATTGTGCTGTCTTTTTAAGGGTAGGAACTCAGTTTCTTCTTGCCCACCAGCTCTCCCAGAGCTGAGCCTGCTGATTTTTTTAAATTTCAGGTTTTAAGTCCTGCTGGTTTTAAGAGCTCATGAAATTCGGCCCCTCTTGTTTTTAAATGCAAATGTTATGGGGGTTTATATTCCTTGTACAGACTTCCTAGTGTGGGGGTTTGTTTCTCTCCCCTTTTCATGCTCATGCCATCCTTCTCTCCTGCAGACAGTCCCAGGAGTCCCTTTAGTTCCTGACCACGTCTCCACCCCTCCTACCCTCTTTGACGTGGCCTTTTCTCTGCATTTTGTTGTGGAGTTTATTCCACCAGTCTTCAGGTCATTTTCCAGGTTATTTACACTGATATGAGTGTTATCTAGTTGTATCTGCGGGAAGAGCTGAGCCTAGGGTTCTCCTACCCTGCCATTTTCTGGAAGTCTCCTTATCATCTATTTTTATGCTATCTACAAACAACTCACTTTAGAACCAAAGGTAAATGGTCTGAAAGTGAAAGGTTGGTAAAAGTTATTCTAAGCAGATAGTAATCAAAAGAGATCAAGGGTAGGTATACTAATATCACATTTAAAGAGGCTTTAAGCCAAAAAGTGTTACAGGATACAAAGAAGAAAACGACCATATTAGTGATGGTGATGCAGAGTAGAAAAGACCAGCCTTTGTCCCCCAACAAGCCAGATGGCTTCCCTGGTGAATTCTACCAAACAATTGAAGAATTAACATCAATCGTTCTCAAATTCTTCCAAAATATTGGAGAAGACAGTACACTTCAAAACCCATTTTACAAGGATGACATTATCATGATACCAAAGCCAGACAAGGCCATTACAAGAAAAGAAAATTATAGGCCAATATGCTTGGTGAACAAAGATGCAAAATTCTTAACAAAATACTAGCAAACTAAATTCAACAGCATATTAAAAAGATCATTCATCATGGCTAAGTGGGATTTATACTCAGGATATCAGTAGATGTGATATACTATATTTACAAAATGAAGGATAAAAATCATATGGTTATCTCAATAGATGCAGAAAAAGCATTTGACAAATTTCAACATCATTTCATGATTTAAAAAAAAGCTCTCAACAAATTAGGTGTGGAACAAATGTACCTCAACATTATAAGGCCATATATGACAAACCCACAGCTAACGTCATACTCAATCAAAATCTGAAAGCTTTTCCTCTAAGATCAGGAACAGGACAAGGATGCCCATTCTCACCACGTCTGTTTAACAGTACTGGAAGTGCTAAGCTAGAGCACTTAGGAAAGGGAAAGAAATAAAAGGCATACAAATCAGAAAGGAAGAATGAAGGGGGAGAAATTGGAGGGGGAGATGAACCATGAGAGACAATGGACTCTGAAAAACAAACTGAGGGTTCTAGAGGGGAGGGGGATGGGAGGATGGGTTAGCCTGGTGATGGGTATTAAAGAGGGCACATATTGCATGGAGCACTGGGTGTTATATACAGACAATGAATCATGGAACACTACATCAAAAACTAATGATGTAATGTATGGTGATTAACATAACAATAAAAAATTTTTAAAAATTTGAAGGAAAAAGAAAGGAAGAAGTTAAGTTTTCTGTTTGTAGATGACATGATCTTACATATGGAAAATCCTAAAAAGCCCACAAAAAAAACCTTTCAGAACTAATAAATTCAGTAATGTTGCAGGGTAAAAAAATTTAAAAAAACATAAATCAGTTGCATTTCTATACATAAAAATAAACTATCCAAAAAAGAAGTTAAGAAAACAATTGCATTATAGTAGCATCAAAAAGAATAAAATACGTAGGAATAAATTTAACCAAAGAGTTGAAGGAACTGTACAAGAAAAACTATAAAACAGTGATGAAAGAAATTGAAGAAGACACAAATAAATGAAAAGATTCCCTATGTTCATGAATTGGAAGAATTAATATTGTTAAAATGTCCATACACCCACAGCTATCTACAGTTTCAGTGCAATACCTCTCTGGATTCCAATGGCGTGTTTTTTACAGAAATATAAAAAACAATCCTAAAATTCATTTGGAACCACAAGAGATCCTAAATAATTAAAGCAATTTTGAGCAAGAAAAACAAAGCTGGAGGCATTACACTTCCTGATTTCAAATTATATTATAAATTTATAGCAATCAAAACTACTCTACTGGCATAAAAAGAGACACATAAATGACTAGAACAGATTCAAGAGCTCAAAATAAACCCATGTATAGGCAGTCAATTAATCTTTAACAAAGTTGCCAAGGATACACAATGGGAAAATGATAATCTAATAAATGTGCTGGGGAAATTGGATATTCACATAGAAAAGAAGGAAATTGGATCTTTATCTCACAGAAATTCACTTTAAATGAATTAATGACTTAAACAAAAGACCTGAAACCATAATAATCTAAAAGAAAGACAAATAGAGGAAACCTCTTTGACATTGGTCTTGGCACAATATTTTGGATTTGACACCAAAGACACACATTACAAAGGCAAAAATAAACAAGTGGGACCACATCAAACTAAAAAGTTTCTGCATAGTAAAGGAAACAATCAATACAATAATAAGACAATCTATGGAATGGGAGAAATATTTGCAAACTACCTGATAAGCAGTTATTATGTAAAATATATATGTAACTCATATAACTCAATTGCAATAATAATAATAACCTTATTAAGAATGGTCAAAAGACCTGTATAGATGTTTTTCAAAAGAACATACAAACGGCACACAAGTCTATGAAAAGGTGCTCAACCTCTCTAATTGTAAGAAAAATGTAAATCAAAACCACAATGAGATAATATCCCACAACTGTCAGGATGGCTATTATCAAAAAGTCAAGGCATAAACAAGTGTTAGTGAGGATGTGGAGGAAAGGGAATCCTTGTTCACTGTTGGTGGGAATGTAAATTACTACCACCATTATAGAAAACAGTATTGAGGTTCCTCAGAAATTAGCAATAGAGGGGCATCTGGGTGGCTCAGTTGGTTGAGCGTCTGCCTTCAGCTCGGGTCATGGTCCCAAGGTCTGGGATGGAGCCCCGCATCGGGCTTCCTGCTTAGCAGGGAAGTCTGCTTCTCCCTCTGTCCCTCACTCCTCTCTCACTCTCCCTCTCTCAAATAAATAAATAAAAATCTTTAAAAAAATTAACAATAGAACTACCATATGATCAAGAAATCCCACTTCTGGTGTATATCCAAAGGAAATGAAAACAGGTTACTGAAGAAGAGACATATGCACTCCCATGTTTATTGCAGCATTATTTATAGTCATAAAGATATAGAAACAACCTATGTGTTCATCAATGGATGAATAGATAGAGAAAATATGGAATATATGTATAATTGAATATTATTCAGTCTTTTAAAAATAAAGAAATCCTGCCATTTGCAACAACATGGATGTACCTAGAGGACATTATGCTAAGTGAAATAAGCCAGACACAGACATGTACTGCTTGATGATCTCTCTTATATGTGGAATCTTTTTTAAAAAAGGCAAACTGGGCGCCTGGGTGGCTCAGTTGGTTAAGCAACTGCCTTCGGCTCAGGTCATGATCCTGGAGTCCCAGGATCGAGTCCCGCATCGGGCTCCCTGCTCAGCAGGGAGTCTGCTTCTCCCTCTGACCCTCCCCCCTCTCATGCTCTCTCTATCTCATTCTCTCTCTCAAATAAATAAATAAAATCTTTTAAAAAAAATAAAAAAAGGCAAACTCATAGTAATAGAGCAGAGTGGTGATTATCAGGAACTGGGAAGTGGGAGTTAGGGGAAATGTTGGCAAAAATGTACAAAATTTCAGCTATAAAATGAATAAGTTGTGGAGACCTAATGTACAGCATGGTGTCTATAATTAATAATAATGTATTAGTAATGTATTGTATAATTAAAATACTAAGAGAATAATCTCAAGTGTTGTACCACAACAAAAATAATAACTATGTGAGGTGGCAGGTATGTTAATTAGCTTTAAGTGGTAAGCATTTCACAATTTATATGTATATCAAAACATCACATTGCATATCTTAAATATATCCAATTTTTATCTGCCAGTCATACCTCAGTAAAGCCACAAAAAATAAAATGAATAAAATAAAATATTTAACCCACAAAAGAAGAGAGATGGACATTACATATTGATAAGATAGTCAATTCATCAAGAACATGCAGCAGTTATAAACAGAGTGTCCCAAAATATAGGAAGTAAAAACTAACAGAACTGAAGGAAAAAATACACAGTCCTACAGTAATTGGAGATTTCAATAACCCATTTTCAATTATGGATAGCACACCTACACAGATGATCAATACAGAAATGGAGGATTTCATAACACTGTAAACCAACTAGATGTAATACACATGTACAGAACACTCTACCCAAAAATAGAAGAGTAACAGGTTCTTCTCATGAGCACACAGGACATCCTCCAGTATAGACCATATGTTAGGATGCAAAACAAGTCTCAATAAGCTTAAAAGATTGTAATCATATAAAGGATCTTCTCTGACTTCAGTGGAATGAAACTAGAAATCAATAACTGAAGGAAAACTATAAATTCACAAATTTGTGAAATTGAACAACACTCTTAAACAACTAATGAATTAAATAAAAAATCACAAGGGAAATTTAAAAATTACTTTGAGATAAAATGAGAAACAGCATACCAAAACTTTTAGGATGCAATAAAGCAGTATTCGGTGGAAAATTTATAGCTATAAATACTTATATTATAAAAGGAGTAATATGTCAATTCAATATTCTTTACACCTTAAAGAATCAGAAAATGAAGAGCAATCTAACCCCAAAGTTAGCAGCAGTAAATAGTGATGATTGGAGCAAAGATAAAACCAAATAAGGAATAGAAAACAGTAGAAATAATCAATAAGACCAAAATTGGGACTTTGAAAACATCGACAAAATTAAGAAACTTTTAGCTAGACTGAACAAAGAGAGGACACAAATTACTGATATCAGAAATGAAAGTGGGACATTACTACAGACCTTATAGAAACAGAATTATAATAGTATGAGGGATTGTGTGCCAATAAATTAGAAACCTAGATAAAAAGGAAAAATTCCTAGAAATACACAAACTACCAAAAATGACTCAAGAAGAAATAAAAAAAATTTTGAATATACCTAAAATAAGTAAAGAGATTTATTAATCAAAAACCAATCAACAAAGAAAAGCTCAGGACCAGATGGATTCACAGGTAAATTCAATCAGAAGAATAATTAACATGAGTCCTTCTCAAAATCTTCCAAAAAACAAAGAGAGAGAGAGAGAGAAGTGAGGAACACATTCTCTAACCAGTGAAAGTAGGCAAGGAAAAAAAAGGCATCCAAATTGGATAGAAAAAAGTAAAATTACCTCTGTTCACAGATAGTATGATCTTATATGTCAAAAAACCCTAAAGATCCTCCCAAAAAACCTGTTAGAAGTAATAAATTAATTCAGCAAAATTGCAGGATACAAAATCAACACACAGCAATCAGTTGCATTTCTATATACGAACAATGAATAATCAGAAAAATTAAAACAATTACATTTACTATCATGAAAAAAATAAAATACTTAGGAATAAATTTCATCAAGGAGGTGAAAATCTCAGTACACTGAAAACTAAAAACTGTTGCTAAAAGCAATTAGATACAAATAAATGGAAAGACAGCTCATGTTCATGGATTGGAAAAATTAATATTGTTAAGAATGTCATCACTACCCGAAGTAGTCTACAGATTTGATGCAGTCTCTATCAAAATCCCAATGATATTTTTGCATAAATAGAAAATTCCATCTTAAAATTCATATAAAATCTCAAGGGACCCCAAATAGCTAAAATAATCTTGAAAAAGAACAAAGTTGCAGGTCTCACTTATTCATTTCTAAACTTACTACAAGGCTACAGTAATCAAAACAGTGTGGTGCAGATACAAAGACTAATGGAATAGAAGTAAGAGCCTACTAATAAACCCTCACATATATGGTCAGGTGATTTTTGAAAAGGGTATCAAGACCATTCAATGGGGAAAAGATGGTCTTTTCAACAAATGGTACTGGGAAAACTGGACATGCACATGCAAAATAATGAAGTTGGACCCTTATACCATATACAAAAATTAGCTCAAATGGAAAGCTACAGAACCTTTAGAAAAAAATATGGGGGGTGGTGGTGCCTGGGTGGCTCAGTTGGTTAAGCATCTGCCTTTGGCTCAGGTCATGATCTCAGGGTCTTGGGATTGAGCCTCCATTGGACTCCCTGCTCAGCGGGTAGTCTGCTTCTCCCTCTCCTTCTGCTCCTCCACCCCCCAATTCGTGCTTTTTCACACATGTGCTCTCTCACTCTCTCTCAATCTCAAGTAAATAAATAAATAAATAATCTTTAGGAAAAAACATAGGGATTAAGTTTCATGACATTGGATCTGGCAATGATTTCTTGGACATGACATCAAAAGCAAAGGAAACAAAAGTAAAGGTAAACTGGACTACATTAAAATTTAAACTTCTGGACATCAAGCCACAACCAACAGAGTGAAAAGGTAACCTAAGGAATGGGAGAAAATGTTCACAAATTATATACTCAATAAATGTCAAGTATCCAGAATATATAAAGATTCTTACAACTCAACAACAAAAAGACAAACAGCCCAACTAATAAATGGGCAAATGATTTGACTAGACATTTCTCTAAAGAATATATGTGAATGGCCAACAAGCACATGAAAAGATGATTGACATCATTAGTCAATAGAGAAATGTAAATCAAGACTACAGTGAGATACCACTTCACACCCACTAAGAAGTCCAAAATATAAATACATACATACGTACATATATATGTACATACATACAGAAAAGAGAGAGAGAGAGAGAAAGAAGGAAGGGAGGGAGGGAGAGAACAAGTGTTAATGTGGATGTGGGAAATTCTGAATCCTCATATATTGCTACCGGGAATGTAAAATGGTACAGCTGGTGTGGAAGGCAGTTTTTCAGTTTCTCATAAAGTTAAATATAAAATTATCTTGTGATCCAGCAATTCTATTCCTAGGTATATACTCAAATTGAAAACAGGTGTTCAAAAGTTATACACAATTGTTCATAGAGCACTAGTCACTATGGCCAGAAGATGGAAATGGAATATCCATCAACAGATGAATGGATAAACCAAGGGTGGTATGTCCATAAATGGAATATTATCCAGGTATAACAAGGAGTGCATTACTGATACATGCCACAACCTGGATGAACCTTGAAAACATTACGCTAATTGAAAGACACCAGACACCAAAGACCACATATTGTTTGATACCATTTGTATGCAATATCCAGAAAGGAAGGAAATCTAATGAGACAGGAAGTAGATTAATGGTTGCTAGGATCTGGGGATGGGGGAAATAAGGAATTATAGCTCAGTGCATATGGGGTTTCCTTTTGAGGTGATGAAAATATTCTGGAAGTAGATAGTGGTGATGGCTGCCCAACACTGTGAATGTACTAAATGCCACTGTGTACACTATGAAATGTGCACTTTAAAATGGAATTTTATGTTATGTGAATTTTAGCTCAATAGAAATAATTGTCCCCTCCACCCTATTTAGGAAGCTTATAGGCCAATAGAAAGGCTGAATGGTTGGGAATTTTGTAGGCCTAAATTTACTGGGTGGGATGATGGTAAGATTTAGATAAGAACTGCAAATGTCTAACACTTAAGACCACATCTTCATCATTTTTAATTGGTAAAAAGAAAAGGTGAGTCTTTGGGGACTATTTGATAGCTATGATATTCATTTCACTAATACCAAATACATCCCAATCTATCACCCATTGCCCACCCAAAATGTGTTTACTGGTTCATTGCATTCTAATCCTCAGAAAGGCTTGGTTAGTGCCAGAAATAGGGCATCCAAACATGACATCTTATTCCAATCCAAAACTTACTTGTTGAATAGCCACAAGGTTTTCATCACATACTAACAGTAACAACCCTGCCTCTGCCTTTCAAGCAGGTACAGTATGCCACACAAAAGTTATATTCCCCAGGACAGCCCCCAAATTAGAGGGCTGTTCCAAGTGCTACTTTTAATTATCAGAATTAAAAGGAATTGGTTAAAACTTTATACTACAAACTAGAATAGTTAAAATTTAAAATGATAGTATAAAATATTTTTAAATGATTTAAGAAATTAGACTTGTAAAAGAAACTTTTAATTATTATACAGTACTTTTACACCAATCTTATGAAGTAGGTATTATTTCCTCTATTTTACAGATGAAGAAACTTGGGTTGAGAGTGTCTGATTTTCCAAAGTGATTTTTTAACTATTAAGTGGAAGAGATGAGGTTTAAACCCCCCAAATCTGATCACAGATCCTTTTCTTTTTCACCTCTGCCTACCTTTTGGCCCAGACAGAAGAAAGCTTTCAAGTCTGTGTTACTTTGGAAAATTGTTGACATATCTTTTGCAAGATTAGCAAAGTGTGGTGCCAACATTGGCAATAAGCTTCATACCAGACTAAAAATTTCTGCGATAGTAAGAATACCCAAATTTCTACTCATTTGCGAGCTTAGAATATAGTGTCACAAGCAGTCTCATACAGCTTCTCTAAGAGTGTAACCTATGAAAAATACCTACAACTTAATAACAATCATAGTCAATCATCAACAGGGTCCTGGCAGCAAGGTATACATATGTATATAACATCATATTATGGTATAATGGAGTGGAAAGGGCACAAGTCTTGGAATCAGGTGAACTGGGTTTGGAGGAATCAGGTGAACTGGGTTTGGAGCTTAGTTTTTTTACATACTAGTTAGTGAGTATAACCATGGACAAAGTACTTGATCTTGCTAAGTTTTCTTTATTTATAAAACAATACTACCTATCACGTGGACTTATGAAGATTGAGATAAAAGCCAGATAAAATAATTAAGATAATTATGCTGAGAAAGTTATAAGCCAAACTGGTACCTAGACTTCAAGGGTAGATAACAAATATTTTCACCTAAATAGTTATTGTTGTTTTTAACATTTTCTGTGAACCTTGGAAAATAAAGTCTCACTTCTTACTTCTGCTTCTAGTTCCACTTGTCCTATTCAGACAAGGAACGCTATGAAAATGAAGAGAGACCTGAGGTCCAGAAGCAGATGCTCATCGATATGGCCAAAAAGCTACCAGTTTACACAAGAACTGGGAGTGGAGGTCAGTTCATCCAAAGTCACCTAGAGAAATGGCAAGTCACATTTTGAGATCGGCAAGGACCTCAGAAAGGCTAAGTCATATATATCCACAGGCTCATCTGTATACCTAGCACTGGAGTCTACCACTAACATTTTGCTATGTTACATTATCATATATCTGTCCACAAATCCATCCCTCATCCATCATCCATCAAGCCATCTTATTTTTTCATACATTTCAAACTAAGTAGCAAATATCAGTACACATCTACCTAAATATTTTATCATTCTTTTTTGAGTGAAATTTGCATACAAAGACACATACAAATCTTAAGTGTGCCGTTCAGTGTTTTGACAGATGTACACATCTGTGTAACTAAAACCTCTATAAACATTACCACATGCCGAGAAAGTTCTTTCATGCTCCTTCCCAGTCACTCCCACCAACCACCACCAAGGCAACCACTATTCTGATAGTTTTCCATCATAGATTAGTTTTACCACTCTAGAATTTTATATAAATGTAATCATACAGTATTACTGTTGTGTCTGGCTTCTTTTATTTAGCATAATATTTTGAGATTCCTTCACATTTCTGTGTATTTTATTCCTTTTATTGCTGAGTAGTATTTCATTGTATGAATATATCATAGTTTGTTTATCCATTCACCAGTAGATGCACATTTGGTGTTTCCAGTGCTTAGCTATCATGAGTAAATCTGCTATGGATATTCTTGTATAAGTATTTGTGCAGAGATATGTCATCTTTCTTGGGTAAATGTCCACTATGGAGTTTTACTCTTAGTTTTCATCTGTATGACTAAAATAGTACTAGCTGAACAAGTTTTCCACCTTTCAAAATTTGAAACTCAAACCTCTTTTGACAAGTCATCCTAATGTTTCTAATAAGGAAGATTGTGTTTTAAGGCTTTGGGAATTATACTGTTAGACATTTATGTTCATCTGTTTATCATTTATTTATTCAGTTATCATTTATTAAGATCCTGTGTGGCAATTGGGGGAATTTTAGTATGATCTGGGTATTAGATATTAAGGATTTACTATTAATTTTGTTAGAGCATTGATGTCATGGTAGTCATGATTTTTTAAAAGTCTTCATGCATACTGAAATATGGTGAAAAGTAGACAGGAAATTATTTGTATAATTTCTCACAGTAGTAAACAGAATGATGGATAGAAGAGATTGGTTACAAACTAAAGGTGTATGGGATGAATTAGACCCAAGATAAATTTTGTTTGATCTCTAATGTATCATTTAAAACTTTGTATTTGTTACTGATTTTTAACAACTAGAATATTTCCACATGAAAGTCCTTATTTTTGGCTTCTCCTGAAAACTCGGACACTCTGGCAATATTCAGTCTGCATTTTCACATGGCAAAAACTAGCTAAAGCTGAGTAGTAGCCACACTCTTTAAATAAGGCATGCATTCTCAGGTTCCCTCACAGTCTCCAACTGGCTGCTTCACTCACTACTCACTAGTCTCTGGACCCTTGAATCATTTGTTTGCAGCCCTATGATATAGAGAAGGCTTCTCTGAGGAAATATCTTTTGGTTTGAGACCTGAATAATAAAAACCAGCAGGAAGTAAAGAGCAGAGGAACTGGCATCCCAGGCAGAAAGTACTGCAAGTACAAAAGGCCCTTAGACAGGAGCAAGCTTGCAGTATTAGAAGAACAGCCAGCCAGCCATGTGACTGGAGTGTAGCAGGTGGAGAGTGATACCAGTTAAAACTGAAGAGGCAAGCAGAGGCCAGATGATACAGGCCATGGTAAGGAGTTTGGATTTTATTCTAATGGTGTTGGAAGTCCACTGAAGGTTTTAAGTAAAAAGTGATATAATCTGATTTACATTTTAACAGATCATCTAGCTATTCTATAGAGAACATATTATGGGGAACAAGATGAAAGAGTAAATAATTAGGCATCTGTTGCTGTCATCTAAATGAGAGATAATGGTGGCTTAAACTGGGCAATGATATTACTATATCTTTAAAAACATGCTGAATGAATTAAACATGCATGTCCCTCTCCCTTTTTCTTTGCCTCGATTATAACCATACTTTTGTCATCCCTCCCATTGCTAGACATAAACACAAACTGCTGAATTAGCAGTCCATTATGCTAAATCAATTATATGTGCTTAATGTACACTTCAGATGGAATATTATATTAGCTCAAATTATTCATGATTTTAGTTGTTTCACTTAATAATAATTACATTAAACACAGTCATACTGTATTGATGAACAGAGAGAAAATGAGAAGAAAAGGAAAATGCCTTTCATTAAGGGAAATAAAGAAAGGAAGGAGAGAAGGAAGGAAGAGGGAGGGAGAATTTTTTTTTATATCAGACTTATAGAGTGAAGAGAACCCTGAGTGAAATAAGGGGTCAGAAAAACTATAGTGGTCACAGTCCTGCCACTCACTTGCTGTGTGATCTTGTGTAAGTCACTTGATATGGCTCAAGTCTTTACTTCCTTCATCTGTGAAATGGTCAGCTGAATTAATTGTTTTCATATAGGAAAGTTGGAGTAAACAGAATCTGAATGGTTTTCCCAAGATCACTCAAGCAGTTGACAGCATACTTTGTTTTATAATACCAAATCTTATTATCAGATATCCAGATATGAAAACTTTTCCCTTTACCTTCATCCCCCAAAAGGTGCCTTCAAGATTGATCTAACAAGGAAAAAAAATACATACCACAATTCTCTTCTGTGATCTGCCTTTTTCTTGGTAACTTGAGATGAGCTTGACTACCTGTAATCAGTGTATAACAAGACATCCAGATAGACTAGTAAGATATATGGTGTCATATTGAGCCCTAACCAATGCTAACCACCTTATTTTTCCTATAGCTGTTAGATTCTGTGACCGGTGCCATTTGATCAAGCCTGATCGCTGCCACCACTGCTCTGTCTGTGCCATGTAAGTGACATCCATATTTCTCCTGGGCTGAGCTTGGACAACAACCTGACTGATCCTAACATGTGACCATGCCTAGATAAGAGCATTTCCTTTCAATCATAATGAACACATACCACATACCCTCTTAGAATGACGATTATTCAAACTAGTCTAAAGATAGGAAAGAGATATAAAACTCCATTTTAAAAATAAATGTTCGGGGTGCCTGGGTGGCTCAGTCGGTTGAGCGTCCGACTCTTGATTTAGGCTCAGATCATGATCTCAGGGTCCTGAGATGGAGCCCCAGGTCAGGTTCCACGCTCAGTGGGGAGTCTGCTTCTCCCCCTCTCCCTCTGCTCCTCCCCCTGCTCACACTCTCTCTGTCAAATAAAACTTTTTTAAAAAATTAAAAAATGGGGCGCCTGGGTGGCTCAGTCGGTTAAGCATCTGCCTTCAGCTCAGGCCATAATCATGGGGTCCTGGGATCGAGCCCTGCATTGGGCTCCCTGCTCAGCGGGGAGCCTGCTTCTCTCTCTACCTCTGCTGCCCCCCCTGCTTCTGCTCTCTCTCTCTTATGTTCTCTCTCTCTCAAATAAATAAAAAAAATCTTTAAAAATAAATAAATAAATAAATATTTTAAAAATTAAAAAAAAATAAATGTTCTGTCTCAGAACAGTTTAGATTTATAGAATTATTGTGATGATAGTTCTCATATGTCCTACATCCAATTTCCCCTATTATCAACATCTTACATTAATATGATACATTTGTTACAACTAATGATAATAATGATACATTATTTTTAATTGAAGTCCATACTCTGTTTAGAATTCCTCAGTTTTTCTCTAATGTTCTTTTTCTTTTCTAAGATCCCATCCAGGATACCACATTACATTTAGTTGGCATGTCTTCCCAGGTTCTTTTAGCTCTTACAGTTTCTCAGACTTTACTTGTTTTTGATAACCATGACAGTTTTTAGGATTTTAGGATTAATGATCAAGTATTTTGTAGAATATCCCTCAGTTGGGATTTGTCTGATATTTTTCTCATGATTAGACTTGGGTACTGTGTTTTGGGTAGGAAGAACATAGAGGTAAAATACCATTATCATTGTATTGTATCAAGGACACATATTATGAACATGACTTATCACTGTAATATTAATCTTGATCATCTGGCTGAGGTAGTGTTTGTCAGATTTCTCTAATGTAAATTTACTCTTCCTCTGCTGCTTCCTTTACCCTTTGGAAGGAAGTCACTATGTATAGCCCAAACTAAAGGAATGGAAAATTATGCTCCCCCTCCTTGAAGGCAGAATATCTACATAAATTGTTTGGAATTCTTCTGCTTAAGAGATTTGACTCTTCTCCCTTATTTATTTGTTTCTTTATTTGTTTATTATTCATATAACTATATAGGCATGGATAATCACTTTATATTTTGGGTTATACCTCAGTACCACTTTATTTTGTTACTCGAATTATTCCAGCTTTGTAAAGTCACATCTGTATGTTAATAAATATAATCTTCATGTCCTTCTTCTTGGGTGTTATGTTCCACCCATATTTCTCTTACTATTGATTCAGAGAGATCTGTCAAAAGATCAGAAATAGCCAAAGTAAAATAAATAAATCACGAGAGTAGTAATTAGTAATTTTTTTATTTTTTTAAAGATTTTATTTATTTATTTGAGAGAGAGAGCACAAGCAGGGGAGGGGCAGAGGGAAAGAGAGAAGCAGGCTCCTGGCTGAGCAGGGAGCCCAACGCGGGGCTCGATCCCAGGATCCCAGGATCATGAACTGAGCTGAAGGCAGACAATCGACTGAGCCACCCAGGGGCCCCTAATTAGTAAAATTTTATTGTGTACACACCAGAAAGACAGTTTGCAAACCGGGAGCACTCAAACCAAAACATAAAATGAGGCTTGAGATATATTGTTATAAAACAGCTTATATAGTGCGAAAACAAGGCCTTTTTATTCTTCACAGTGGTTAGAATATTCAGAATTTTCTTAAATGATAGAGAATTGGTCAGTGGTTACTTTATATCAACCTTAGAAAACAGTTTAAATTTTAATGATTTCCAGAGGCATAAGCAAGAAATGACCCAGGTCAGGTCAGTCTTATAAAATAAGCTAAATTAAGCTTTGCTTGTATGACTAAACTGGTTTTGTCAGCTTGAGAAATTTGCAAGGATGGTCTCCATTTGTCTTTTATTTTAACAGACTGTAGCCATATGTTTTCTTCTGTATTTTTATTAATCTGTATATTGAGCAAAATGAGGGGAGATATCTTAGACTTCTAGGCATGTAACTTGCTGCCTGTATAATCCTATAAAGTGTTGTGATTGGCTCATCCAAGAAATAACTGAGAACAAAATAATTTTGCAGTAGCTTATAGTGGAAATCTAGGAATGAGTGTACTGGTACCATGTAAAAATACTGGTGAGACTTGAGTTCAATTATGAGGCATTACTTCATTTCCGTAGCTCCACTTATCACACTGTATTTTGTTTCTTTTGTAGGTGTGTATTAAAAATGGACCATCACTGCCCTTGGTATGTCCCTTTGATTCATGTCTTTATTCTGAAAGGGTCAAAGTTGCTCAAAATGCCTATTTTCCTAAGCATAGTTGTAACATGTTTGTTTCTCTAACCATAAATCACTGGGTCTTGTATATACATGGGGGACAGGGCAGGCATAACATTTTAAAGCAAAAATAAATATACCACCAAAGGTATGGTAGTGAATTCCTGAGCTCACAAAACTAATGGTCTTTTGTCCATTAGCTTTAGTAATTGGGTGTAGTAATGAAATCAAGCACAAATAGTTCTCTTCCTTGACATTATACAATTAAGTTCTGTTTTTAGTTGTCTTGATGTTTGAAATATTCTAGATCGTTAACTTCAGCAATTCTCCAAATTTTGTATGTCTGACCTAGAGAACCAGTCTGAAACCATCTAACTACAAAGAGAACATGCCACACTGTACTAAGTGTAGCTGTTGAGATTATAGTAGGTTTTTAGCATCCAAGATTCAGGTTTTCTTGGGTGGGTCAGGAACCAGTCCAGAACTATTAAGTAGGCCAGGTGTCTCTATGCCTGTAAATGAAAAGAGAAACAAGTGAGACATGAACTTGTTTTTCTAGTCTGTTTCTATTAAGGGACTTCTATTCTGTTGAGTTTCTACACAACACATAATGAAGCAGCAAGAATAACGTCCTTCCATTGCTTTGTTCATTTATGTATCAGTGTGTTCTCAATCAATGGATCCTGATTTCAAATTATTTTCTTTTTTTTTTTTTTAGGGTTAATAATTGCATTGGATTTTCCAACTACAAATTCTTTCTTCAGTTCTTAGCTTATTCTGTTCTCTACTGCCTGTACATTGCTACAACAGTCTTCAACTATTTCATCAAATACTGGAGAGTAAGTTAAATAACCCTGAAAGGTCACCCCCAACACACACATCTGTGACATTTTTCAACTTTCCTTTTTACATTTTGAAATAGCTAATACTAAGATAACCAGAAAGGAAGCCACCAAAAACAAGTTTCCCATGTGGAATATTCTGAGATTTAGGAGTTTGTTATTTAAGGATTCCACTTAAATTTCTGTCATACATGAGAATCTTGTTAAGACCTTTGGGAACCTAACCTCTTGACTCTTAGTGATTCTTTACAATGTATTTACCTAGTCAAGTTTAAAATATCCACTTCTTACCAATTATAGATTTTTAAAATGTTGAAACTAATTTTGAATCTCTAGTTTCCTAAGAAAAATGCTAACAAAATATTCCCTCATTGTCAGAAAATACTTTCTCATTTCCTGTTCAAAGGAGAGTTGCAAAATTCCTACTGGACAAAAAGATTCATTGACTCATCTTTGCACATAACCAAAATGAAATGGGGAGTCTTATTTGAGCTTTATATGACAAACACTGGGTTGGGAATTAGAAAAACTGAGTTCTAATACTGGCTCTGTTACCTGCTTCCCTGGGTTCTAATACTGGCTCTGTTACCTGCTTCCCTGGCTCATTGCCAAGGTCAAATGAAACATATGTTGAAAGGTAAAGTACTTTTACCTTCTTAATGATTTTGATGATTATAGTGAAATCTAAAAGAGAATTTCACATTTCTTCTACTTGAAGATTTCAACCATATCCCATCTATTTCCAAACGAATTGAAGGCAGATTTTTACTTTACATATGTGTGTGGGGTCTGGCAGCAGTATAGTGAATTTTTTTTTATTTCATGTCAATGGACTCCAGAAGATATCCCTTCCCCACAATTCCAGTACAGTAGTTAAAATATCATAACCTTCCATGATGAGGGTTGTCCAAACTGAACCTAAATAGCAAAAGACAGATGTGGGCAGAGCTATTAGTAATTACTGAAGGAATTGTACAGGAGCCCATATAATAGGAATATCTCACGTCAAGTGAAGAGGTAAAACAACAGGGAAAGAATGTGAATCCTGTGACCAGACTAAAGATTATAATAAAGTGGAGAACAAAGAAAGACAGGCAGTGAGAACCTAAATACCTGAGAGTAGTTAAATTATTAATTAGTGCTTTGATCCCTACTAGTGTAGAAAATATAGTATAAAAAATTACAGTGATATGTGCTTTCCATTTTCCCAACTTTCTTAATCAATTCAGATATTTAATAACTTTAAGAATCAGGAATTATGGGGCACCTGGGTGGCTCAGTCAGTTAAGTGTCTGCCTTTGGCTCAGGTCATGATCCCAGGGCCCTGGGATCGAGTCCCGCATTGCGCTCCCTGCTCAGCAGAGAGTCTGCTTCTCCCCCTGCCACTACCCACCCTCCGGCTTGTGCACTCTCTCATGCACGCGCTCTCTCTCTCAAATAAATAAATAAGAATCAGGAATTATATAATGTACATCAAAATCTTCAACTCAGGGACACCTGGGTGGCTCAGTTGGTTAAGCCTCCGCCTTTGGCTCAGATCATGATCTCAGGGTCCTGGGATCTAGCCCTGCATCAGGTTCCTTGCTCAGCAGGGAGCCTGCTTCTCCCTCTGCCCCTTCCCCTGCTCATGCTCGCTCTCTCTCTCTCTGACAAATATTGATAAAATCTTTAAAAAAAATCTTCAACTCAGAGATACAAAAATATAAGTAGAAATGAAGTTTTCTCATAAATTTTCCCCAAATACAAAATGATTCATTATCTTGGCATCTCTTCTTTGGCTCCTTTCCACATCTCAGGATCTCTTATCTATTGCTCAGGTTTTCATGACCTGTTTGGCATCCCATTCACACACTGAGCTACTACCCTGAATGTAAAGAAAATCTACTGTATTCAATTCAGCAGAGAAAGTGTCAGCCTCGACTTCACTACAGACATTACTTGGTCTTCAACAGAGTAGCTACTGTTTAAGAACTCATAACGGAGTAAACAATGTTGCATTTTACACATTTTGCCTTGGCCCTCCAACTCAGTCAATCATCAAATACCACAATGCCATCCAGGTGCTGTACACTTTTTTTTTCACTCTTGAAAGATAATATTTGGTTGTGAATTAATTACCAAAAATATGCCAGTATTCACGAGCACAAGATGAGCATAGCCTTGTCTTTTTCCTATTCCCTCATTTTTTCTCTAAAATAGATTAGCTCATGCCTGACAGATGGGATGTAAGAAAACCTGTCTTGGCTTGCTCTCATAATGAAAAGGGCATTGATGATTCAGAAAAATGCTTCTATGCAGTCTCTCCAGCCAGAAAGCACTTTGGGGTGGTTTAGAGATGGCTTTCTCAATTTAAATTGAGTCGCACCTTAAAATAAAAAGTAAACACTGCCATATATTTTAAAAACCATGTATCAAGGTGACTAGCGGTTCTCCTAAGAACAGCAACCTCCGTTTGTATGATACTTTACCATTTTCAAAGCACTTTCATATCTATTATTTCATCTTCTCACCACCACAACCTTATAAAGTACACAAAATAGGAATTGTAGTCTCATTTAAAAATGATAAAACTGGGGCTCATAGTAGTTAAGTGACTTGCTCAGGATTACCCAGCTTGTAAGTTTCAGTCAGGACTGGAGGCTATCTGACCCTAAGCCCAGAGATCTTAAACACTATACCATATCCTACCGCTCATTATGGTCCTGCAATAGAGAAGCTATAGCTCCTTTGGAATAAAGAATTCAGAAGACAATGATCAGGTCATGTTTTTCCTCCATATATTAAGTTGAAGAGTAGCTACTTTGATAGGAAATTGATCTTTTACCCTATGAAAAAAGTAGTAATATACACCTTCCACACTGGGCCATGAATCTCTTCACAGAGACTATGAATTATTTTAGAACCAAGATAGTAGTATTATTCTACCAGTATTCATCTGAACTGTTTCTGGTGGTTATTGCTTTGAGTAATTTAGCTTGGTTATCTCCCGGGAAGGTAATTTCAAACACAGGGCCATCAACCTCTTCTAACAACAACAACAAAAAAGGCGGGGGGGGGGGGGGGGGGGCTTTATCAAGGGATAGCCTTTGGCAGACAAAAGACAGTTCTACAAGAGTAATTAGGGGAGGAAAAGACTTCCAGCTTAGCTACCCAGGGTGTGAACTGACTGTCTGTCCCTCTTGCCTAGACATTTCCTATTGCCCATTTAAATATGAAAGATAAGAAGTAAAATAAATGTAAGCTTTAAAAGCTTTAACAAACATACTCAAAAAGTAGAGATTATGAAAGCAAAAACCTAGCTAGGCAAAACCCACTACAAAACAATATATAAATTTTTTCCTATAAACTCAAAACAAAACAAACACAAGCCAATCAAATTTAGTTTGGGAGCTTAGGCCAAGATTTTGTGGAAGGATCATTTCAGAAAGGAGCTTCAGATGAAGTTTTCTGAAGGTTGAAGTCCTTGAGGTAACTATGTCCTGGGGTGCTCTACCCCCATGTAAATTTTACCCAGACTACTCGTCAGCTGAAAACATCTGACTGACTGACTTCCCCTTATCTTCATCCTTCAAACATATCTACTCCGAAAGATCCCCAATATTTCCTTACATCAAAATGAATAAAAATTTTCTCTAAGAAAAAAATCCATGCTATCTGAATTTTCCAAGTGTTTCCAAGTCTTAATTTTTTTCTTCCAAATTGAAGTAGAACCAGTCCCTAATGTTAAAGTCCACTTCAATCAAGAATCACCTTTAACTTTACTACTCAAGAGCATTTGGAAATACTTTAATGCAATTCATCATGCCAAAAAAATGATCAGCACAGGAAAGGGGGAAATAAAAAACTTCTCTCAACTGCTTACTCCAAAACTGAAAATGTTTTCTAAAGTTCTCTTCAGAAGATAAAATGTGCATGCTGGTTTAGGGCTGCATGTAAAAAAAGAAAGTTGGCACCACATGGAAAATAAGATGTCCCAGATAACTATAAAAGTCTTTAGCTACCTGCTTTTACAATTGCCTGTCAAATCCTGCTTGATTTTACTGTCTAAAGAGCTATTTCACAGAATTTGATATACCAACACCTTCTACTTCAACTATAAAAAACATCCACACAAAATTTTCACTAGCTTTAAAGTTGGGTTATAACTTATGGGTAGAGCATTTTGAAATTCTACCTATGTGTTTTAACTTCCTACAGGTATCACTGTGATGTTTTCAACATACATATGTCCAAGGAAACATGATATATAAAGTATTTCAGAATAACCCATCTTGAGACAAGAGGATGAACCATATGACCTCAAGATCACCTCTGGCCAGTGATTCATAATTTGCAAACTAAATGGAGTACTAGCCTTAAGAGGTTGCATACCAATTATGGCCTGAATATATCCTTCTTACACTACTATTTTCTAATTGCTGCAGTATATACTCTGTTTTACACTGAACTTAATCAAGGATCCATTTTAGGCTTTGTAGGCTGAAAGCATATCCATAATGAGGTATGGTCATCAACAGAAAGAACTTTTATAAAAATTTTATAAAATCTGTTTTTTTAATTATAGCTAGACATTTTATACATATGAGAAAAGTGCTAACATACAGAAAAACTAGCCAAGCCTTATCACTTTAATCCTTTGTTTCTATTTGTTTATTATTTCTGTTCTAGGGGGAATTGCCCAGTGTTCGCTCAAAGTTCCATGTTCTTTTCCTCCTCTTTGTGGCCTGCATGTTTTTTGTCAGCCTTGTGATTCTCTTTGGTTACCATTGTTGGCTCGTCAGCAGAAACAAAACCACCTTAGGTAAGACAATATTAAGATGAGGGAAGAAACACATTAATGTATATCATAGTGGCATATGGATTATTCCCAAGGAAGAGAAAAAGTTCCAGTGAAGCATTTTATTTGTAGTGACATTCTTTTGCTTACAAACTGAGACAGATGTAAACACGTTTAACCAAACTGGAGAGCCATAGTGAATGAATAAAGCGTTATTGAATGAAACCTCACACAAAACCAAAATGGATCATTGCTCTTTATAATTCACATTGGGTAATAACGTCCCAAATTTATAGCTTGAAAAATTTCTAAAAGGTGTTCACATGAGGAAATGGAGGAAAAATCAGTACAGAAGGGAACATCAGAAGGGAGAGGTGAAGGTTAATAAAGATAGAAGACTCTAAATTATTGAGGGCATCCAAAGACAGAGTGCTGAGAAAGAATCCAACAAATCACTGGATATCTACAATCATCAAGGAGCTGTGGAGGACTGGGAATATGATAAATACACTGAATAAGTGAGTTTCTAGAAAATAAGTACAAGAAATGAACATTTTTTTTTCTGTTACTCTATACTCCAGGCTGTTATTTGGAGAATTATGTTTCTGCTGGATTCCACTGTAACAACTTTATTTCATCTATCGTGAAACAAATATTTACATTGTATACAAATAAATGCATGAGGAGTGAGGAGAAAGTGTCCAAATATTGAATGTTTAGCTAAATAGATTGAGCAAAGTTTAGTACAAAAGCCACTATACATTTGGAACTCATTTACTAATAATGCCAATAGCTAAGAAAATATTTACACTCCTTTTCTAAACCAGATATCTGTAGCACTTAGTTGCTAGGGTGCTAGATCAGCACATTTGGCTTAGACATAACTACAAAGTAGAGAAGTACTAAAAACTTCACGATAACAGAATTTGAAAACAAAGAACAAACGGGAAATGGCTAGATGCAGCCAGTCCAACAGTGAAAGTATTTTTTGCTTAATGGGATAAATGTGTGTCTAAAAATAATGTGCACTCACATGGTCCAACTCCTCAGTCTTTGAAGTGATTATAGTTCATCTGTTGACATTTTTACTGGAGTAAAACTCAGTTTCTTACATTCTCAGGTTTCAGTGTAAACATCTTCATTTCTGAAATGTCATTTCTGAAATGTCAAAACCAAATCAATGTCATTACCAACTCTTTATGCATCATTACTTTAGTCCCAGCTCTAAAGATGGAGACCACTGGGCTGCTGTTGCCACTTAGATTCAAATAAAGTACTGTTAAATTTGTTCTTTCATGCCTTACAATGCAGCAGCACAAAATATATAGTTCCCTGATGGCTGCTTAATTATTTCTACCATTATGTGATTCTTCTGCCTTTAAAAAAATAGAGTACCAATTCTTTGCATTTAATAAGAAAATTACTTTGTATTAAGTAATGAAACTTGTTTTTACTAAGTAGTTTAACAATAACTAAGGATGAGAGGCCAATGCTACCACAGCAAAAAGATATTGTAGCATCAAGTCACATTCATGGAGAACTGTAAGATCATGATAGTCCTGAACTTTGTTCCTTTATTGCTTTCTTCCTCTTTTCTTCAACTCCCCTATCCTGCCCTAGAGGCCTTCTGTACTCCAGTGTTTACAAGTGGCCCAGAGAAAAATGGGTTCAACCTTGGCTTCATCAAAAATATCCAGCAGGTGTTTGGAGATAACAAGAAGTTCTGGTTAATACCTATTGGGTCCAGGTAGGTAATTATTACCACTGAAAGAAGTTGATGCTGGACCATGCCTTGAAATAGGAAATTCTGTTTTAATTGTAGTTTGCAACAAATAACAGTCCAGTAAAAAACTCTATTCCCCAAGCTTTTTTATTTCTAGGTTAATAAAGAGAAATTAGGAGGTGAGGGTATGATAAATAGACATTCTCATGCTTTGTGACAGTGTAAACTGGTACCACTCTTTTATAAATGAATTTGGTAATATGTATAAAAAATCGTAAGAATCCACATGTCCATTGTCCTGTAATTCCACTTCTAAAAATCTATCCTAAAAACAAACTAGGCATAAAAATGTTCATCACAACAATATTTCCAGCCAATAATTAGGAAACATCCAACCTAAACATTCAACAATATGCTATATATATATATATCCCCACTGACTGGAATATTATGTAGTCATAAGTAATAGTTATTAAAACTATGTCATAGTAAAGGGAAATGCTCCCTCTATTTTAAGTGAAAAATGTAGAATTGAAATGGTATGTACTCTGTGATCAAAAATATATGCAAAAATATGTACAAATAAATCAGAAGAAAACAACAGAGGGGACACCTACCCTAAAAATGCTGTAAGTGGATAAGTGGTACCAGTTGGTGTTTCACAGGCTCATTTATTTAAGCTCTATGGTATATCCTACTATCCTGTCTATAAAGTGCAAGACAAAACTGTGTTGGTGGGTAATGTTGATTAATAACTGTTACCAGCAATTATTTGCACCCCACTAACACACATATACAAATACACACACAGTATCACTACATCAAAGAGAGGTCTAAAATGAGTCTTCTCTGAAATAAAAAAACAAAAACAAAAATGAAAGCCCATTCACTTATAATCAGTATACTTACATCCTCTGTAGAGAACTATCAATAAAATCTGTCAACTTTCAGTTAACCACAATTATGAACAGGAGAAAAGGCATAGGTAATATAAAATGAGTAATTCAAAAGTCACTCAGATATAAATTTGCAATGCATTCAGATATATATACTCAGATGTTCAAACTGTAGCCCACTCTAGCCAGAACTTAGTTCCCTCCAATGCATCCCATCTGTTGGTGGACAGAGATTCACCAAGGAGGTAGCCCTAGATTACCAAAGATATCCACAAAGTGGATCCCACGTGAGGGTAATTGCCCCCAAAATCTGCACTCCTAGAGATGCCTCACTCTGGCTGTTCCCCATAGTTCCTAATAACCTTTCTGCCGTACAAGCCAAATAACGGGACATTCAGACATTAATATCTATCACCAATTCACAACAACTTATCTCCAATATATCAATGATTCTGAATCTGCTAATTTTTGTTGAAAATTTAGAACCAAAGCGATAAGATAGTTGGATATAAATTCGGATGATCATTAAATGATATTTATGAAGCCTGCAATATGTGCATATTGCCATAACTGGGCATTGTGGGAAACAAGTTTAACAGTTGCTTACAAACCAAAACAGTTGACAGTGATGCAAACAAGACATAGAAATTGAAAGCAATACAGCAACTAAATGATGCTGTTGTAAAACCCTATTCCACCATGGCTTTAGTGAATAAGCTAAATGGTTTAAATCTTTCTAAGAAACCAGTCCTATTTCTAAGAGGGTTATTAGATTCACAAAAAGTCTATGTCAGCTGCAAGAGTTCACTGCCTTCCTTTCCCCAACAGCCCTGGTGATGGACACTCCTTCCCTATGAGGTCTATGAATGAGTCACAAAACCCACTGCTAGCAAATGAAGAGCCCTGGGAAGACAACGAGGATGAAAACCGAGGTGAGGAGGCTCAGAAGGAAGTCTTTTCTCCACCCATCAGAGCAAGCACTACTAAAGACCATGTTAATACAACCAAAGTAGTGTAGTGAGAAAATAGTGTCCAGAAAGATTACATAAGCATGTCAACCTCATAAGTGCCCTTGGATAGAGAAGGGCAAGTATGGCCAGATTTGTGTAGCAAATACAGGTGGCTTAGGTTGGATTAGATGGCAGCGTGGAAAGTTTCTTAACAGTTTTGTGATACCATGATTTATAACCAAAGAGATAAGTCAGGAAACATAATAAACAGTGCTGTGTATATTTATAAACAGTCCTGCCAGTTGCTCACTCATGGTGCTTTGCTTGAGTTAATTTAATCAGTGGACTGCAGCTCACCTTTCTCTACCCTAATTTATTCACATTGGTTAAATTTTCTTTATTTTTTTTAAGATTTTGTTTATTTGAGAGAGAGAGTGAGTGAGAGAGAAAACACGAGCAGGGGCAGAGGGAGAGGGAGAAGCAGACTCCCGGCTAAGCAGGGAGCCTGATGAGGGGCTTCATCCCAGGACCCTGGGATCATGACCTGAGCCGAAGGCAGACACTTAACCAACTGAGCCACCCAGGTGCCCCTAATTTCCTTTAAAATATCATTCCCATTCTGTCTTAGAATGGTTTAAATACACAAAGAAATATAGGATATGTAGGCAAGCCTACACAGAATGTAGTCTACTTTTCTAAAAGGCAGAGCAGCAAAGGAAAAATGAGGAAGCAGAACTTTGTCCTTCCACCTTTCTCCCACCAGATTTTTGGATCATAATGAGATTGGTGTGTGCGTGTGTGAAAAGCTTTAAGTTAAGTTCTCATGTCACATACCCCTAACATCACCTGTTCTTTGTCTCCACGTGATGTTATGCTTGCAACTGTGCCTCCAGCATGTGTTTATGTTGCTAATACCAGGCATCAAAGTGTAATTTTTACCAGCTGATCCCAATAATACAGTAGCTGACAAAAATTTTGAGTGAGAAATAGTAGTACTAGTTGGAAACTGTACCTGGGGTGAATGAGGCTGATGAGGACACAGAAAAGCATTGAGGTGAGGAACAGAGATGGGAAGCATGCTTTTATAAATGTTTGCCCAGTTAAATTTTCTAGGTCCAAGGTTTCCATCTCAAAGTCCCTTTTTAGAGTAAGGCAGATTGCTAGGACTAAGGAAGATAAAACATTCCAAAATTCACAGTTACAAAGGGAAAGAGTTCTTGCCCAGCCGACTGGGCACCTCCCGTATTGACTCCTGCTGAACCTTTATTGAAAAACTGACTTACCTTCCTTCAGCTATCACTCTTTCCATTTTGCTCCTTCAAGTTTTTATTTAAATTCAATTAGTTAATATACAGTGTAATATTAATTTCAGGTATAAAATTTAGTAATTCAACACTAAATAAAGCACAGGGTACTACCACAACATGTGCCCTCCTTAATCCCTATCACCTATTTAACCCATCCCCCAAACAATTCCTCTCTGATAACCATCAGTTTGTTCTCTATAGTGAAGAGTCAGCTTCTTGGTTTTCCTTTCATTTTTTCCCCCATGTTTGCTTTGTTTCTTAAATTCCACATGAGTCGGGGGGAGGAGCAAGATGGCGGAGGAGTAGGAGACCTAAATTTCGTCTGGTCCCAGGAATTAAGCTAGATAGGGATCAAACCATTCTGAACACCTACGAACTCAACAGGAAATCGAAGAAAAGAATAGCAGCAACTCTCTGAACAGAAAAGCGACCACTTTCTGGAAGGTCTCTTCTGATTTGTTTAGTGTATATTTTTCTGGGGTTGTTGTTACCCTGTTAGCATTTTGTTCTCTCATTCATCTATTCTCCTCTGGACAAAATGACAAGATGGAAAAAAATCACCTCAAAAAAAAGAACAAGAGGCAGTACTGACTGCCAGGGACTTAATCAATACGGACATTGGTAAGATGTCAGAACTAGAGTTCAGAATGATGATTTTAAAGATACTAGCTGGGCTTGAAAAAGCATGGAAGATATTAGAGAAACCCTTTCTGGAGAAATAAAAGAACTAAAATGTAACCAAGTCGAAATCAACAAGGCTATTAATGAGGTGCAATAAAAAATGGAGGCTCTAACGGTTAGGATAAATGAGGCAGAAGAGAAAATTAGTGATAAAGAAGACCAAATGATGGAAAATAAAGAAGCTGAGAAAAAGAGAGATAAACAACTACTGGATCACGAGGGCAGAATTTGAGAGATAAGTGATACCATAAGATGAAACATATTAGAATAATTAGGATCCCAGAAGAAGAAAGAGAGAGAGGGGCAGAAGGTGTATTGGAGCAAATTATAGCAGAGAACTTCCCTAATTTGGGGAAGGAAACAGGCATCAAAATCCAGGAGGCACAGAGAAACCCCTCTCAAAATCAATAAAAATAGGTCAACACCCTGACATCTAATAGTAAAACTTATGAGTCTCAGAGACAAAGAGAAAATCCTGAAACAGCTTGGGAGAGAGATCTGTAACCTACAATGATAGAAACATTAGATTGGAAGCAGACCTATCCACAGAGACCTGGCAGGCCAGAAAGGACTGGCATGATATATTCAGAGCACTAAATGAGAAAAATATGCAGCCAAGAAGACTATATCCAGCTAGGCTGTCACTGAAAATAGAAGGAGAGATAAAAAGCTTGCAGGACAAACAAAAATTAAGGAATTTGCAAACATGAAACCAGCCCTACAAGAAATATTGAAAGGGGTCCTCTAAGCAAAGAGACAGCCTAAAAGTAACATAGACCAGAAAGGAAAACAGACAATATACAGTAACAGTTACCTTACAGGCAATACAGTGGCACTCAATTCATATCTTTCAATAGTTACCCTGAATGTAAACGGGCTAAATGTCCCAATCAAAAGACACAGGGTATCAGATTGGATAAAAAAAACAAGACCCATCAATATGCAGTCTGCAAGAGACTCATTTTAGACCCAAAGACACCCCCAGATTGAAAGTGAGGGGGTGGAAAACCATTTACCATGCTAATGGACACCAAAAGAAAGCTGGGGTGTCAATCCTTAGCTCAGACAAATTAGATTTTAAACCAAACACTAAAATAAGAGATGAGGAAGGACACTATATCATACTTAAAGGGTCTATCCAACAAGAGATCTAACAATTTAAATATTATGCCCCTAACATGGGAGCAGCCAATTATATAAGGCAATTAATAACAAAAGCAAAGAAACACATTGACAACAATACAATAATAGTGGGGGACTCTAACACCCCCCTCACTGAAATGGACAGATCATCTAAGCAAAAGATCAACAAGGAAATAAAGACTTTAAATGACACACTGGACCAAATGGACTTCACAGATATATTCAGAACATTCCATCCCAAAGCAACAGAATACACATTCTTCTCTAGTGCCTATGGAACATTCTCCAGAATCGATCACATCCTAGGTCACAAATCAGGTCTCAACCAGTACCAAAAGATTGGGATCATTCCCTGCGTATTTTCAGGCCACAGTGTTTTGAAACTAGAACTCAATTACAAGAGAAAAGTCAGAAAGAACTCAAATACATGGAGGCTAAAGAGCATCCTACTAAAGAATGAATGGTTCAACCAGGAAATTAAAGAAGAATTTTAAAAAAAACTCATGGAAACAAATGAAAATGAAAACACAACTGTTCAAAATCTTTGGGATGCAGCAAAGGCGTTCCTAAGAGGAAAGTATATAGCAATACAAGCCTTTCTCAAGAAACAAGAAAGGTCTCAAGTACACAACCTAACCCTACACCTAAAGGAGCTGGAGAAAGAACAACAAATAAAGCCTAAACCCAGCAGGAGAAGAGAAATAATAAAGATCAGAGCAGAAATCAATGAAATAGAAACCAAAAGAACAGTATAACAGATCAACGAATCTAGGAGCTGGTTCTTTGAAATTATTAAGAAGATCGATAAACCCCTGGCCAGACTTATCAAAAAGAAAAGAGAAAGGACGCAAATAAATAAAATCATGAATGAAAGAGGAGAGATCACAACCAACACCAAAGAAATACAAACAATTATAAGAAAATATTATGAGCAACTCTATGCCAGCAAATTAGATAATCTGGAAGAAATGGATGCATTCCTAGAGATGTATAAACTACCAAAACTAAACCAGGAAGAAATAGAAAATAGAAATAGAAAACCTATAACCACTAAGGAAATTGAAGCAGTCATCAAAAATCTCCCAACAAACAAAAGCTCAGGGCCAGATGGCTTCCCAGGGGAATTCTACCAAACATTTAAAGAAGAATTACTACCTATTCTTCTGAAACTGTTCCAAAAAATAGAAATGGAAGGGAAACTTCCAAACTCGTTTTATGAGACCACCATTACCTTGATCCCCAAACCAGACAAAGACCCCATCAAAAAGGAGAATTACAGACCAATATCCTTGATGAACATGGATGCCAAAATTCTCACCAAGATACTAGCCAATAGGATCCAACAGTACATTAAAAGGATTAATCACCACGACTAAGTGGGATTTATCCTTGGGCTGCAAGGTTGGTTCAACATCCACAAATCAATCAATGTGATATAATACATTAATAAAAGAAAGTACAAGAACCATATGATCCTCTCAATAGATGCAGAAAAAGCATTTGACAAAGTACAGCATCCTTTCTTGATCAAAACTCTTCAGAGAATAAGGATAGAGGGCACATACCTCAATATCATAAAAGCCATCTATGAAAAACCCACAGTAAATATCATTCTCAATGGGGAAAAACTGAGAGCTTTCCCCCTAAGATCAGGAATACGGCAGGGATGTCCACTATCACCACTGCTCTTCAACATAGTATTGGAAGTCCTAGCCACAGCAATCAGACAACAAAAAGAAATAAATAGCGTCTGAATTGGCAAAGAAGAAGTCAAACTCTCACTCTTTGCAGATGATGTTATACTTTATGTGGAAAACCCAAAAGACTCCACCCCAAAACTGCTAGAACTCATAAAGGAATTCAGTAAAGTGGCAGGATATAAAATCAATGCACAGAAGTCAGTGGCATTCCTATACACCAACAACAAGACAGAAGAAAGAGAAATTAAGGAGTCGATCCCATTTACAATTGCACCCAAAACCATAAGATACCTAGGAATAAATCTAACCAAAGAGGGAAAGAATCTGTACTCAGAAAACTATAAAATACTCATGAAAGAAATTGAGGAAGACACAAAGAAATGGAAAAACGTTCCATGCTCATGGATTGGAAGAACAAATATTGTGAAGATGTCAATGCTACCTAGAGCAATCTACACATTCAATGCAATCCCCATCAAAATACCATCCACTTTTTTCACAGAAATGGAACAAATCCTAAAATTTGTATGGAACCAGAAAAGATCCCGAATAGCCAGAGGAATGTTGAAAAAGAAAAGCAAAGCTGGTGGCATCACAATTCCGGACTTCCAGCTCTATTACAAAGCTGTCATCATCAAGACAGTATGGTACTGGCACAAAAACAGACACATAGATCAATGGAACAGAATAGAGACCCCAGAAATGGACCCTCAACTCTGTGGTCAACTAATTTTCGACAAAGCAGGAAAGAATGTCCAATGGAAAAAAGACAGTCTCTTCAACAAATGGTGTTGGGAAAATTGGACAGCCACATGCAGAAGAATGAAACTGGACCATTTCCTTACACCACACACAAAAATAGACTCAAAATGATTGAAAGACCTAAATGTGGGACAGGAGTCCATCAAAATCCTAAAGGAGAACACAGGCAGCAACCTGTTCGACCTCAGCCGAAGCAACTTCTTCCTAGAAACATCGCCAAAGGCAAGGGAAGCAAGGGCAAAAATGAACTATTGGGACTTCATCAAGATAAAAAGCTTTTGCACAGCAAAAGAAACAGTCAACAAAACTAAAAGACAACCGACAGAATGGGAGAAGATATTTGCAAATGACATATCAGATAAAGGGCTAGTATCCAAAATCTATAAAGAACTTCTTAAACTCAACACCCAAAGAACAAATGATCCAATCAAGAAATGGGCAGAAGACATGAAGAGACATTTTTCCAAAGAAGACATCCAAATGGCCAACAGACACATGAAAAAGTGCTCAACATCGTTCAGCATCAGGGAAATCCAAATCAAAACTTCAATGAGATACCACCTCACACCAATCAGAATGGCTAAAATTAACAAGTCAGGAAATGACAGATGTTGGCGGGGATGCAGAGAAAGGGGAACCCTCCTACACTGTTGGTGGGCATGCAAGCTGGTGCAGCCACTCTGGAAAACAGTATGGAGGTTCCTCAAAAATTTGAAAATAGAGCTACCATATGACCCAGCAATTGCCCGACTGTGTATTTACCCCAGAGATACAAATGTAGGGATCCAAAGGGGTATGTGCACTCTGATGTTTATAGCAGCAATGTCCACAATAGCCAAACTGTGGAAAGAGCCAAGATGTCCATCGACAGATGAGTGGATAAAGAAGAAGTGGTATATATATACCATGGAATATTATGCAGCCATCAAAAGGAATGAAATCTTGCCATTTGCAACGACGTGGATGGAACTGGAGGGTATTATGCTGAGCAAAATAAGTCAATCAGAGAAAGACATGTATCATATGATCTCACTGATATGAGGAATTCTTAATCTGAGGAAACAAATTGAGGGTTGCTGGAGTGGTCGGGGGTGGGAGGGATGGGGTGGCTGGGTGATAGACACGGGACGGTATGTGCTATGGTGAGCACTGTGAATTGTGTAAGACTGTTGAATCACAGACCTGTACCTCTAAAACAAATAATACATTGTATGTTTAAAAAAAAAAAGAAAATAGCAGGAAGGGAAAAATGAAGGGGGGGAAATCGGAGGGGGAGATGAACCATGAGAGACTATGGACTCTGAGAAACAAACTGAGGGTTCTAGAGGGGAGGGGCGTGGGGGGATGGGTTAGCCTGGTGATGGGTACTAAAGAGGGCACGTACTGAATGGAGCACTTGTTGTTATACACAAACAATGAATCATGGAACACTACATCAAAAACTAATGATGTAATGTATGGTGATTAACATAACAAAATAAAAAAAATCATATTAAAAAAATTCCACATGAGTCAAATCATATGGTATTTGTCTTTCTCTGACTGACTTATTTCACTTAGCATAGTACTATCTAGCTCCATCCGTGTCCTTGTAAATGACAAGATTTCATTCCTTTATATGGCTGAGCAATATTCCATTGTATATACATGCCACATCTTTATCCAATCATCAGTCACTGGGCACTGGGGCTCTTTCCATAATTTGGCTCTTGTAGATAATGCTGCTATAAATATCAGGGTGCATTTATCCCTTCAAATTAGTATCTTTATATCCTTTGGGTAAATACCTAATAGTGCAATTACTGGACCATAGGTAGTTCTATTTTTAACTTTTTGAGGAACCTCCATACTGTTTTCCAGAGTGGCTGCACCAGTTTGCATTCCCACCAGCAGTGTAGGAGGGTTCCATTTTCTGCATTCTGGCCAACACCTGATGGTTCCGATGTTCATTTTTGCCATTCTGACAGGTGTGAGGTAATATCTGTAGTTTTGATCTGTATTTCCTTGATGATAAGTGATGTTAAGCATCTTTTCCTTTGTCTGTTAGCCATCTGGATGTCTTCTTTGGAAAAAATGTCTATTCCTGTCTTCTGCCATTTCTTAAATGGATAATTTGTTTTTTGGGTGTTGAATTTGATAAGTTTATTACATGTTTTAGATACTAACCCTTTTAAGATATGTCATTTGCAAATATCTTCTCCATTCCATATGGTGCCTTTTAGTTTTGTGGATTGTTCCTTTTGATGTGCAGATGTTTTGTTTTGTTTTGTTTTGTTTTGTTTTGTTTTGTTTTGATGAAGTCCCGATAGCTTTTGTTTCTCTTCCCTCAGGAGACATATCTAGAAAGAAGTTGCTCCAGCTGATGTCAAAGAGGTTACTGCCTGTGTTCTCCTCTGGGGTTTTAATAGTTTCCTGTCTCACATTTAGATCTTTCATCCATTCTGAATTTACTTTTGTGTATGGTGTAAGAAAGTGGTCCAGTTTCATTCTTTGCATGTGGCTGTCCCATTTTCCCAGCAACCTTTGTTGAAGAGACTTTTTCCATTGGATATTCTTTCCTGCTTTGTCAAAGATGAGTTGACCATGTAGTTGTAGGTTCATTTCTGGGTTTTCTATTCTGTTCCATTGCTCTATGTGTCTATTTTTTTGTGCCAGTAATATACTATTTTGATCACTACACCTTTGTGATATAACTTGAAGTCGGGAATTGTGATGCCGCCAGCTTTGCTTTGCTTTTTCAAGATTGCATTGGCTATTCAGGGTCTTTTGTAATTCTGTATAAATTGTAGGATTGTTTGTTCTAGCTCTGTGAAAAATGCTGGTGTTATTTTCAAAGGGATTGCATTAAATGTGTAGATTGCTTTGGTTAGGATAGATATTTTGACAATAGTTCTTCCAATCCATGATCATGGAATGTCTTTCCATTTCTTTGTGTCATCTTCAATTTCTTTCATCAGTGTTTTCTAGTTTTCAGAGTATAGGTCTTTACTTCTTTGGATAGATTTATTCCTAGTTATTCTATGGGTTTTGGTGCATTTATAAATGAGATGGATTCCTTGATTTCTCTTTCTGCTGCTCCATTATTGGTGTATGGAAATGCAACAGATTTCTGCGCTTTGATTTTGTATCCTGTGACTTTATGGAATTCGTGTATCAGTCCTAGCAATTTTTTGGTTTGAGTCTTTTGGTTTCCTATACAGAGTATCATGTCATCTACAAAGAGTGAAAGTTTTGCTTCTTCCTTGCTGATTTTGATGCATTTTAATTCTTTTTGTTTTCTGATTGCTGTAGCCAGGACTTCCAGAAATATGTTGAATAACAGTGGTAAGAGTGGACATCCCTTTGTTGTTTGTGAACCTGTAGGAAAAGCTCTCAGTTTTCCCCACTGGGGATAATATTAGCTGTGGGTTTTTTTATATGTGGCATTTATTATCTTGAGGTATATTCCCTCTATACCTACTTTGTTGAGGGTTTTTATCATGAATGGATACTGTGCTTTGTGAAATGCTTTTTCTGTATCTATTGAAATGATCATATGGTTCTTATCCTTTCTTTTATTAATGTGGTGTATCATGTTGATTGGTTTTCTAGTATGAACCAGCCTTGCAGCCCAGGAATAAATCCCACTTGATCGTGGTGAATGATTCTTTTAATGTACTGTTGGATCTGATTTCCTAGTATTTTATTGAGAATTTTTGCATCAGTGTTCATCAGGAATATTGGTCTGTAGTTCTCTCTCTTTTTTAATTGCATTTTTTTCTTTTATTATGTTATGTTAATCACCATACATTACATCATTAGTCTTTGATGTAGTGTTCCATGATTCATTGTTTGAGTATAACACCCAGTGCTCCATTCAGTACGTGCCCTCTTTAATACCCATCACCAGGCTAACCCATCCCCCCACCCTCCTCCCCTCTAGAACCCTCAGTTTGTTTCTCAGAGTCCATAGTCTCTCATGGTTCATCTCCCCCACTGATATCCCCCCCTTCATTTCTCCCTTCCTACTATCTTTTTTTTTTTTTAACATATAATGTATTATTTGTTTCAGAGGTACAGGTCTGTGATTCAACAGTCTTACACAATTCACAGTGCTGACCATAACACATACCGTCCCCAATGTCTATCACCCAGCCACCCCATCCCTCCCACCCCCCACCACTCCAGCAACCCTCAGTTTGTAGTTCTCTTTTTTAATGGAGCCTTTTCTGGTTTTGGTATCAGGGTAATGCTGGCCTCCTAGAATGAGTTTGAAAGTTTCCTTCCAATTTTATTTTTTTGAGTAGTTGGAAAAGAATAGGTATTAACTCTTTAAATGTTTGGTAGAATTCCCCTGGGAAGTCATCTGGTTCTGGAGTTTTGTTTGTTGGGAATTTTTTTATTTCTGAATCAATTTCTTTGCTGGTTATCAGTCTGTCAAGTTTTCTATTCCTTCCTGTTTCACTTTTGGTAGTTTATATGTTCCTAGGAATTTATCCATTTCTTCCAGGTTGCCCAATTTGTTGGCATATAGTTTTTCATAATTCTCTTATAATTGTATTTCTGTGGTATTGGTTGTTATTTCTCCTCTCTCATTTGTGATTTTATTTACTTGGGTCCTTCCTCTTCTTTTTGTTAAGTCTGGCTAGGGGTTAATCAATTTTATTAATTGTTTCAAAGAACCAGCTCCTGGTTTCATTGATCTGTTCTATTGGTTTTTTGTTTTTTTTTTAGTTTCTATATCATTTATTCTGCTCTAATCTTTATTATTTCCCTTCTTCTGCTAGCTTTAGGCTTCATTTGTTGTTGTTTTTCTGGTTTCTTCATGTGTAAGGTTAGTTTGTTGCTTTGAGATTTTTCTTGCTTCTTGAGGTAGGCCTGTATTGCTATATATTTCCCTCTTAGGACCCCTTTTGCAGCATCTCAAAGGTTTTGGGCTGTTTGTTCATTGGTTTCCATGTAATTTTTTTTTATATTCAGTTAGCCAACCTATTACATCTAGCATCATTAGTTTTTTATTTAATGTTTAATGATTCATTAGTTGCATATAACACCCAGCGCCCTTCACATCATGTGCCCTTCTTATTGCCCGTCACCGAATTACCCCATCCCCCCACCCACCTCCCTTTCCGCAACCCTCAGTTTGTTTCCCAGAGTCAAGAGTAGACTCTTTTTCCATGTAATTTTTTATTTCCTCTTTGATTTCCTAGTTGATCCATTCATTGTTTGGTAGCATATTGTTTAACCTCCATGTATTTGTGGTCTTTCCAAATTTTTTCTTGTGGTTGATTTCGAGTTTCATAGTGTTGTAGTCAGAAAAGATGCATGGTATGATCTCAGTCTTTTTTTATTTGTTGAGGCCTAATTTGTGACCTAATATATGATCTATTCTGGAGAATTTCCCATGTGCACTTTAAAGATTTATTTATTTGAGAGAGAGAGAGTGAGTGCAGGGGGGAGGGGCAGAGGGACAGTAGAGAATCTGAAGCAAACTCCCCGTTGTGTACAGAGCCTGATTCGGGTCTTGATCTCACGACCCTGAGATAATGACCTGAACCAAAATCAAGAGTTGGACACTCAACCAACTGAGCTACCCAGGTGCCCCTGTCCCATGTGCACTTTAAAAGAATGTGTGTTCTGCTGCTTTAGGATAGAATGTTGTGAATATATCTGTTAAGTCCATCTGGTCCAGTGTGTCATTCAAAGCCATTGTTTCCATATTGATTTTCTGCTTAGATGATCTGTCCATTGCTGTAAGTCCATTGCTGTAAACTTTCCACTGCTGTAAGTTGCTGAAACATCAATTAGTTCCTTTATGTTTGTTATTAACATTTCTATACATTTGAGTGCTCCCATGTTGGGTGCATAAATATATACAATTGTTATATATTCTTGTTGAACTGTCCCCTTTATTACGATGTAGTGCCCTTCATCTCTTCAGTCTTTGTTTTAAAGTCTAGTTTGTTTGATATAAGTATTGTTACTCTGGCTTTCTTTGACATCCATTTCAAGATAAATGTTTCTCCATCCCCTCACTTTCAATCTGCATGTGTCTTTAGGTCTAAAATGAGTCTCTGATAGGCAACATATAGGTGGGTCTTATTTTTTAATCCATTCTGACACCCTAGCTTTTGATTGGAGCATTTAGTTCATTTACATTCAGCGTAAGTATTGATAGATATGTATTTAGTGTCATTTATCACTTGTTTTGACATTGTTTCTGGAGATTTTCTCTGTTCCTTTCTTGTCTCTGTCACTTTTGGTCTTTTCTTTCCACTCAAGGAGTCCCCTTTAATATTTCTTGCAGGGCTGGTTTAGTGATCACAAGCTCCTTTAATTTTTCTTGTCTGGTATACTATTTCCCCTTCTCTTCTGAATGATAGGCTTGCTGGATAGAGTATTCTTGTCTGCAGGTTTTTCCCATTCAGCACGCTGAATATATCATGCCACTTTCTTCTGGCTTGTCAAGTTTCTGTTAAGAAATCTCCAGCTTGCTAGTCTTCTTTTGTAAGTTAGGGACTTTTGTTGCTTTTAAGATTTTTTTCTTTATCACTATATTTTGCAATTTTAATTACAGTATGTATTGGTGATGGCCTGCTTTTGTTGATTTTGATGGAAGTTCTCTGTACTTCCTGAATCTCAATATCTGTTTCTCCAAATCAGGGAAGTTTTCAGCTCTTATTTGCTCAAATAAATTTTCTGCCCCCTTTTCTCTCTCTTCTTCTGGAACTTCTATAATATTAATGTTATTACATTTGGTGGAGTCACTGAGTTCCCTAAGTCTATTCTCATGTTGCATAAGTCTTCTCTCTCTCTTTTGTTCAGTGTCATTATTTTTCATTATTTTATCTTCTATATCACTTATTCGTTCCTCTGCTTCTTCACTCTTTGTGTTCATTGCATTAAGTCTGTTTCTAATCTTAGTTATTTCATTCTTCCTTTCTGACTGTTTTTTAACTCTTTTATCTCTGTATTAAGGGCCTTCCTGAAGTCTTCCATTCTTATCTCAAGCCCAGTGTGTATCCTTATGATTGTTGCTTTAAATTTTCTATCAGGCATGTTACACTTAACCTGTGTTCCTTAGATCTCTGTTCACGACCTTATCTTGTTCTTTACTTTAGGATGAATTCCTCCATCTTTGCATTTTGTCTAAGCCTCTGCCTTCTTCTCTGTGTCAAAAAAGTTATCGTTCTTGCTCCTGAGCAATGGCTTTATGAAGAATAGGCCATGTAGTGTCCAGGGCCTGACACCTCAGGAAGTGTCTGGTGTATGCTAGGTGTACTCTGCTGTTGTGTTTTGGCTGCTCTATCCTTCAATCCAGTAATGTGCTCTTCTTGCCTGCAGTGAGCAGTGTTTGGTCCTTGACCAGAATGTGGTGAGTTTTAACTAGGTGTGCTCTAGTCTGCTTGTGAAATGAGACCTGATACTACTTCCACTAGAACTGAAGCCCTACAGAACTCTCTTGTTGGGAGACATACTGTGGACAGAGACTTCCACTGGTGTTCTAGGGAAGGGGCCCACCGTGCTGGGACTAAGGCTGACTTAACCAAGTAAGGCAGTAGTGCCAGAGCACAGGGTGTGGGACTTGGAATAAGCTGGTTAGGCAGCTAAATGTTGGTGCCATGCTGTTTACCATAGGTGGCTCTGTGTTTATATTGAGGGGCAGGGGAGGGAAATGGCATCCACAGACTCCTTTGTCCCTGAAGAGGCATATCTGTGAATCTACCCTCTCAAGGATGTACTCCAAGAAGAGCAAACACTGTCCCCCTGTGTGCCGGAGGCATTCTTCAGATCACTATTTCCATGCCATCTGCCCCACAGGTTGTTTGTCTGCCTTCTCTCCAGGAGCAGGGCAGTGCCCTCAAGGCTTTATCCATCCAAGCCTGCCAACCTTTATTTTTTTTTATTATGTTCAATTAGCCAGCATATAATACATCATTAGTTTTTGATGTAGTGTTCAATGATTTATCAGTTCCGTATAACACCCAGTGCTCATTACCACACGTGCCCTCCTTAATACCCATCACCTGGTTACCCCATCCCCCCACCCCCCTCCCTTTCATAACCCTCATTTTCTTTCCTGGGGTCCAAAGTCTCTCATGGTTTGTCTCTCTCTCTGATTTCTTCCCATTCAGTTTTCCCTCCCTTCCCCTGTGGTCCTCCACACTATTCCTTATGTTCTACATATGAGTGAAACCATATGAGAATTGTCTTTTTCTGCTTGACTTATTTCACTTAGCATAATCCCCTCCAGTTCCATCCATGTCTATGCAAATGGTGGGTATTCATCCTTTCTGATGGCTGAGTAATATTCCATTGTTAACATGAACCACATCTTCTTTACCCATTCATCTTTTGAAGGGCATCTCAGCTCCTTCCACAGTTGGCTATTGTGGACATTGCTGCTATGAACATTGGGGTGCATGTTGTCCTTCTTTTCACAACATCTGTATCTTTGGGGTAAATAACTTGTAGTGCAATTGCTGGGTCATAGGGCAGCTCTATTTTTAACTTCTTGAGGAACCTCCATACTGTTTTCCAGAGTGGCTGTACCAGCTTGCATTCCCACCAACAGTGTAAGAGAGTTCCCCTTTCTCCACATCCTCATCAACACTTGTTGTTTCCTGTCTTGTTAATCTTTGCCATTCTAACTGGTGTGAGGTGGTATCTCATTGTGGTTTTGATTTGTATTTCCCTGATGGCTATTGATGTTGAACATTTTTTCATGTGTCTGTTAGCCATTTGTATGTCTTCTTTGGAGAAGTGTCTATTCCTGTCTTCTGCCCATTTCTTGACTAGGTTATTTGTTTTTTGGGTGTTGAGTTTGAGAAGTTCTTTATAAATCTTGGATACCAGCCTTTTACCTGTAATGTCATTTGCAAATATCTTCTCCCATTCTGTGGGTTGCCTCTTAGTTTTGTTAACTGTTTCCCTTGGTTTTGCAAAAGTTTTTATCTTGATGAAGTCCCAAAAGTTCATTTTTGTTTTCCTTTGCCTTTATAGACCTGTCTTGAAAGAAGTCACTGTGGCCAATGTCGAAGAGTTTACTGCCTATGTTCTCCTCTAGAATTTTGATGGATTCCTGTCTCACATTTAGGTCTTTCATCCATTTTGAGTTTATCTTTGTGTATGGTGTAAGAGAATGGTCTGGTTTCATTCTTCTACATGTGGCTGTCCAATTTTCCCAGCACCATTTATTGAAGAGGCTGTCTTTTTTCCATTGGATATTCTTTCCTGATTTGTTGAAGATTAGTTGACCATAGGGTTGAGGGTCCATTTCTGGGGTCTCTATTCTGTTCCACTGATCTATGTGTCTGCTTTTGTGCCAATACCATGCTGTCTTGATGATCAGAGCTTTGTAATAGAGCTTGAAGTCAGGCATTGTGATGCCCCCAGCTTTGGTTTTCTTTTTCAACAATCCCCTGGTGATTCGGGGTCTTATCTGCTTCCATACAAATTTTAAGATTGTTTGTTCCAGTTCTGTGAAAAATGTCAATGGTATTTTGATAAGGACTGCATTGAAAGTATAGATTGCTCTGGGCAGTGTAGACATTTTCACAATACTTATTCTTCCAATCCAAGAGCATGGAATGTTTTTCCATCTCTTTGTGTCTTCCTCAGTTTCTTTCATAAGTGTTGTGTAGTTTCTAGAGTATAGATCCTTTACCTCTTTGATTAGGTTATTCCTAGGTATCTTATCGTTTTTGGTGCTATTGTAAATGGGATTGATTCCTTAATTTCTCTTTCTTCAGTCACAATGTTAGTGTATAGAAATGCAACTGATTTCTGTGCATTGATTTTGTATCCGGCCATGTTGTTGAATTGCTGTATGAGTTCCAGTAATTTGGGGGTGGAGTCTTTTGGGTTTTCCACATAAAGTATCATGTCATCTGCAAAGAGAGAGAATCTGACTTCTTTGCCAATTTGAGTCCAGGGCCAGAAGGCTCCCCAGGGGAAACCTTTATTTTTTTTTAAAGATTTTACTTATTCATTTTTGTGTGAGAGAGCGAGCGTGCATGAGTGTGGGGGAGGGGCAGAGGGAGAAGCAGACTCCCCACCGAATGGGAGCTGATTTGGGATTCAATCCCAGGATGCTGGAATCATGACCTGAGCCAAAGGCAGATGCTCAACTGACTGAGCCACCCAGGTGCCCACCTGCCAACCTTTAAAACTCCAGTCTTACAGCCTGCTGGTTGCAAGAACTCACAAAAATCAGCCCCTCTCATTTTCCCAGCCAATGGCTTTGGGGAAGTGTTCTCCTTGTGCATTTCCCTGTGTGGTCCTCTCTCTCGCCTTTCTCTGTGACCACTGCTCCCTCCCCTCCATGGCACCCACAGTCTATTTTTTACCCAAACCACATCTCTGCACTTCCTACCTTCTTCAATGTGGCTTCTTCTCTCCCTTTAGTTGTGCAGTTTGTTCTGTCAGTCTTCAGGTTCATTTGTAGGGTATTTAGAATGATTTCATAGCTATCCAGTTATGTTCCAGGGATGAGACAAGCCTAGGGTCCTCCTACTATGCCACTGTCTTAGCTCCAGCTATCACTCTTTCTGAACAGACTTTTAGTTACAGCAGTTACAAGTGATCAGAATTTTAGTTTTGTTTAAAAAAAAAAAAAACAAGCTCTAATAAAAAATCAGAGACATGTAGGGTGTTATTAACCTGTTTTGAAATATTTCCACAATGGAAAAAGCTATTCACATCTGAATCTTATATTGGTAAGCAGAATACTCTAATTACAAATGTAGCACTACATTATAGAAAGGGTTTTATTTCAAGTCAAACACCTTTATTGACACCTCACTGCCTACTAAATAAAATCCAAGATACTTAGGGCAAATTATCTAAGCCAGATTTTCCTCCTTGACACTATCTCCCATCTTTAAGGGCCTTGAGTTGCCCTCTTTCAGCACCTCCACCTCCTCTTGGGATTTTTCTCCATCAGTTCTCACAGTGATCATCACACCTGGCCACCAAGAATAGTCTTCCTCCATCAAAGGTATGGCAATAGCAGATTCTATTCAAAAAGAACATTACTGAAACCTAAGGAAAATATAAAATGGAATGAAAATAGTCAAGTTTCTGAAATTGAAGTTTTTTAATTAACAGATCCAATAAGTAGAGATGAGCTTTCACTGACAACTAACTGTATTTTAGCACCAGGTAAGCTGGTAAACATTATAGATACATTACTTAGTTCTTTCCCCAGAACTTGCAGGTAGCATGTCTTGCTGTTTTCCTGGATAAACTAAATTCTCAGATCCAAACTTCCAGACATTCTAAAAACACCAATAATATTATCCTATATGACATTCAGAAAAATCACTCATTTCTTGGATTTGAGCACATGTAATTAAGAAGTCTTCTATCTGTTGATATCTAAAAAAGAAAGAATTATATTTTATAAGGTAATTATTAGTTCCAATGAATAAATGCTCATAAACAAGTGATATCAACCATCTTTTATCTAAAATTTTCTGGTATCTGTAAATTTTCCATGGCCCCTCTTCATTTATAAATACCATTAGATAATACCAATTCATAATCATGTGTCTTCACTAGTAGTTCCTTTCTCTTCAATATGCAGTTTTTCTTAACTGATATGCCTGGTCTTCATTTTGCTTCCTTCCAAAAAGTCTACAACATAGCAATATAGTTCTCCTGGTCTGCCTAGATAGGATAGAGGAGTAAAGGAATGACTACTTCCTAGTAGCTGGCCCAGGACCTCTCAAGAGTGGAATAATAATAATAATAATAATAATAATAATAATTCATTATTATTATGGAATAATATTTATAATATAATAATTATAATTATTATAGAATAATAATAAATATAATTATTATTATCATTGAAGTATAATTGACATACAATGTTATATAGGTTTCAGGTGTACAAAATATTAATTTGACAATTCTATATATTACTCAATGCTTACCATAGTAAGTATAGTCACCATAGCACATTATTACAATATTATTGACTATATTCCTTATGATATACTTTTTATCTTAATGAATTATTTATTTTATAATTGAAAGTCTGTACCTCTTAATTTCCTTTACCTATTTTGTTCATTCCCCAACCCACCACCCTCTGGCAACCACCAGTTTACTCTCTGTATTTAAGAGTCTGAGTTTTTTGTTTTGTTTATTTTGTTTTTTAGATTCCATCATATAAGGAAAATCATACGGTATTTGTCTTTCTCTGATTTATTTAACTTAGCATAATACCCTGTAGGTCTATCCACGTTGTCACAAATGGCAACATCTCATTTTTTTGTGTGCCTTATTTTTTTGTGTGTGTATATATATATATACTACATCTTATGTATTCATTCATTTATCAACGGACACTTAGGTTGTTTCCATATCTTGACTATTGTAAATAATGTTGCAGTAAACATAGGGGTGTATATATCTTTTAAAATAATTGTCTTTTGTTTTCTTTGGATAAATACCCAGTAGTGGAATTACTAGATCATGTGATATTGCTATTTTAAAAATTTTGAGGAACCTCCATAATGTTTTCCACAGTGATTGTGCCAGTTTATATTCTCAACAACTGCACGAGGGTTCCCTTTTCTCCACATCCTTGCCAGACTTGTTATTTTTTATCTTATTAATACTAGCCATTCTAACAGATTTAAAGTGATATCTCATTATGGTTTTTATTGAGCATCATTTCATGCATTTGTTGTCCATCTGTATATCTTCTTTGGAAAAATACTTATTCAGGTCCTAAGCCCATTTTTCAATCAGATTGTTTGTGGGATTTTTTTGCTGTTCAACTCTATACTTTTTTAACATATTTTTAATATTAAGCCCTTATTAGATATATCATTTGCAAATATTTATGCTCATTTAGTAGGTTGCCTTTTTTTGTTGTTGATAGTTTCCTTTGCTTTGCAAAAACGTTTTATTTTGGTGTAGTCCAAATACTTCACTTCTACTTTTGTTTACCTTGCCTGAGGAGAGATATTAAATATATTGCTAAGGCTGAAGTCCAAAAAAGCACTGTCTACATTTTCTTTTAGGAGTTTTGTAACTGCAGGTCTCACATTTAGGACTTTAATCCATTGTGTGTTTATTTTTGTGTATGGTGTAAGAAAGTGGTCCAGCTTCATTTGTATGTAACTGTCTAGTTTGCTCAACACCATTCATTGAAAAGACTGTTTTTTCCCCATTGCATATTCTTGTCTCCTTTGTCATAGATTAATTGATCATATGTGTGTGGATTTATTTCTGGGGTCTCTATCCTGTTCAACTGATCTATGTGTCTATTTTGTCTAGTACCATACTGTTTTGATTACTACAACTTTGTAGTATGTCTTGAAATCTGAGGTGGTAATACCACAGGCTTTGTTCTTTCTCAGGATTGCTTTCGCTATTCAGGGACCTTTGTGGTTCAATACAGATTTTAAGATTATTTGTTCTAGTTCTAGTTTTATTATATGTTGATAGGCACTGCATTGAATCTATAGATTGCTTTGAATAGTATGGACATTTCAACAATATTAATTCTTCCAATCCATGAGCATTGTATATCTTTCCATTTGTTTATGTTATCTTCAGTTTCTTTCACCAATGTCTTATAGTTTTCAGAGTAGACAACTTTCACCTCCTTGGTTAAATTTATTCCTGTGTATTGTATCCTTTTTGATGCCATTTTAAATGGGATTGTTTTCTTATTTTTTTTCTGCTACTTTGTTATTAGTGTATAGAAATGCAACCAATTTCTGCATATTAATTTTATATCCTTCAACCTTACTAAATTCATTTATCAGCTCTAAAATTTTTTGGTGGAGTCTTTAGGTATTTCTATATGAAGTATAGTGACCATTTAACTTCTTCCTTACCAATTTGGATACCTTTTTTTTTTAAAGGATTTTATTTATTTATTTGTCAGAGAGAGAGGAAGAGCACAAGGAGGGGGAGCAGCAGGCAGTGGGAGAAGCAGGCTCCTCGCTGAGCAAGGACCCCAGTGTGAGACTCGATCCCAGGACCCTAGGATCACAACTTGAGCCAAAGGCAGACTCTTAACCAACTGAGCCACCCAGGCGTCCCTGGATGCCTTTTATTTAATTCTGTTGGCTGATTGCTGCAGCTAGGGATTCCCATACTATGTTGAATGTAAGTGGTAAGAGTGGATATCCTTGTCTTGTTCCTGAGGTTAGAGGAAACATTTTTAGTCTTTCACCATTGAGTATGATGTTAGTTGTGGTTTTTTCATATATGGCCTATATGTTGAGGTATGTTTCCTCTAAACTCACTTTGTTGAGAGATTTTAATCATGAAAGGATGTTGTATTTTGTCAAATGCTTTCTCTCCATCTATTGAGATGATCATATGCTTTTTAATCTTTCTCTTGCTAATGTGATATATCACATTAGTTGATTTGCAAATATTGAACCCCCTGACACTCTGTAATGAATCCCACTTGATCATAGTGAATGATCCTTTAATGTATTGTTGAATTCAGTTTGCTAATATTTTTTTTAAAGATTTTATTTATTTATTTGAGAGAGAGAATGAGACAGAGAGAGAGAGCATGAGATGGGGGAGGATCAGAGGGAGAAGCAGACTCCCTGCTGAGCAGGGAGCCCGATGCGGGACTTGATCCCGGGACTCCAGGATCATGACCTGAGCCGAAGGCAGTTGCTTAACCAACTGAGCCACCCAGGCGCCCCCAGTTTGCTAATATTTTGTTGAGGATTTTGCATCTATGTTCATCAGAACTATTGGCATGTAGTTTTCTTTCTATTCTTTCTTTTCTCTTTCTGTCTCTCTCTCTCTCATAGTGTCTTTGGTTTTGGTATCAAGGTTACATTGGCCTCATAAAATATATATGGAAGCTTTCTTTCCTTTTCCATTTTTTGGAATAATTTGAGGGGAATAGGTATTAACTCTTCCTTAAATGTTTGATAGAATTCACCTGTGAAGCCATCCAGTCCTGGACTTTCATTTGTTGGGAATTTTTTGACTACTGATTCAATTTCATTACTAGTAATTGGGGTTTTCAGATTTTCTATTTTTTTCTTTTTCAGTTTTAGAGGATTGTATGTTTCTAGTACTTTATCTAATTTCTTCTAGTTGTCTAACTTGTTGGTATATAATTTTTCATAATATTCTCATATAATTGTTTGTATCCTGTGATGGTTGTTATTTCTCCTCCTTCATTTCAGATTTTATTTATTTGAGTCCTCTTTTTTTCTTAATGACTGGCTAAGGGTTTATCAATTTTGTTTATCTTTTCAAAGAACCAGTTCTTGGTTTCATTGATCTTTTTTATTGTTTTATAGTCTCTATTTGTTCTTTTTTTCTGGTAATTATATACCTTTAGGTATATAATTAGGTTGTTTATTTGAGATTTTTCTTGTTTTTTGAGGTAGGAGTATATCACTGTCATCTTCCCTCATAGAACTGCTTTGTGTCCCAAGGATTTTGGAACATTGTGTTTTCATTTTCATTTGATTCCATGTATTCATTGATTTTTGTTGTTGTTGATGATTCATTGGTTGTGTAGTAGCACATTTCTTAGCCCCCATGTGGTTTTGTTCTCTCTAGTTTTTTTCTTGTAATTGCTTTCTAGTTTCATTGTTTTGTTTGAAAAAGATGCTTTACATGATTTCAAACTTCTTAAATTTATTGAGAACTGTTTTGTGGCCTAACAAGTGATCTACCTTGGAGAATGTTTCATGTATACTTTAGAAGAATGTGTATTCTGCTGCACTGATGTAAGTGGGGCGTTTAAGTCCCCTACTATTATTGTATTATTATCAATGAGTTTCTTTATGTTTGCTATTAACTGTTTCATACAGTTGGGTGCATAATATGTACAATGTTTAGATCTTCTTGTTGGATTTTCCCCCTTTATTATGATATAGTGCCCTTCTTCATCTCTTGTTGCAGTCTTTGTTTTAAAATCTAGTTTGTCTATGCTAAGCAAAATTAGTCAGTCAGAGAAAGACAAATACCATATGATTTCACTCATATGTGGAACTTAAGAAACAAAACAGATGAACATAGGGGAAGGGAAGGAAAAATAAAACAGGATGAAATCAGGGAGGGAGACAAACTATAAGAGACTCTTAACTAAGGGAAACAAACTGAGGGTTGCTGGAGGGGAGGTAAGTGGGGGGATGGGGTAACTGGGTGTTGGGCATTAAGGAGGGCACTTGATGGAATGAGCCCTGGGTGTTATATGCACCTGATCTAATCACTAAATTCTACCTCTGAAACTAATAATACACTATATGTTAATTAAATTGAATTTAAATTTAATAAAAATTAAAAATCAGGTCTGTCTGATGTAAATATTGCTACTTCATCTTTCTTTTGAAATCCATTTGTGTGATAAATGTTTCTCCACCTCCTCACTTTCAACCTGCAGGTGTCTTTACGTCTAAAATGAGTCTTTTGTAGGCAGCATGTAGATAGATCATGTTTTTTTTTTTTATCCATTTTGACACCTTTTGATTGAAGCATTTAGTCCATTTACATTCAGAGTAAGTACTGATAGACATGCATTTAGTGCCATTTTATTACTTCTTTTGTCATTGGTTCTGGAGATTTTCTCTGATCCTCTCTTGTCTTTGTCACTTTTTGTCTTCCTTTCCACTCAGAGAGTCCCCTTTAATATTTCTTGCAAGGCTAATTTAGTGGTCATGAACTCCTTTAGTTTTTCTTTGTCTGGGACACTCTTTACCTCTCCTTCCATTCTGAATGATAGGCTTGCTGGATAGAGTATTCTTGGCTGCAGATTTTTCCCATTCAGCATGTTGAATATACCATGCCACTTTCTTCTGGCTTGCCAAGTTTCTGTTGAAAAATCTCCAGCTAGCTTTATGGGTCTTCCCTTGTAAGTTAAGGACTTCTTTTAACTTGCTGCTTTTAAGATTTTTTTTTTTTAATCGCTATATTTTCCAATTTTAATTATGAAATGTCTTGGGGTTGGCCTTTTTTTATTTTGATGAGAGCTTTCTTTTCCTCCTGGATCTGGATGTCTGTTTCCTTCCCCAGATTAGGGAAGTTTTCAGCTATTATTTCCTCAAGTAAATTTTCTGCCCCCTTTTGTTTCTCTTCTTCTGAGACTCCTATAATACGAATATTATGTTTAATGGAGTCACTGAGTTCCCTAAGCCTATTCTCATGTTGCATAAGTCTTCTTTCTCTCTTTTGTTCAGCTTCATCATTTTCCATTATTTTTTCTTCTGTATCACTAATTCATTCTGCTTCTTGCAACCTGCTGTTCATTGCGTCAAGCATATTTCCAATCTTATTTATTGCATTCTTCATTTCTGATTGATTCTTTTTTAACTCTTTTATGTCTGTGGTAAGGGTCTTCCTGATGTCTTCCATTCTTTTCTCAAGCCCAGCAAGTATCCTTATGATCATTGCTTGAAATTCTCCATCAGGCATGTTACTTACATCTCTGGCCATGGCCTTATCTTGCTCTTTCATTTGGGAACAATTCCTCTGCTGTGGCATTTTGTATGTCTCTGCCTTCATTTGTTAGAAAAGCCAGTTGTGTCTCCTGCTCCTGAGAGTAATGACTTTATGAAGAAGAGACCATGTAGTGTACAGGGCCAGGTGCTTCAGGGAGCATCTCTGGTGTGTGCTGCATGTGCTCTGCTGTTGTGTTTTGGCTGCTCTTTCCTTCAGGCCAGTCATCTACAGAGGCTCTCCTTGCCTGCAGTGGGCAGTGTTTGGTCCTTGGCCAGAATGTAGTGAGTTTTAAGTAAATGTGCTCTGGTCTGCTTGCTGAATGAGACCTGATACTACTTCATTCAGAACTCTCTCTCGGGAGACATGGTTTGGGCAGGGGTTTCTGCTGGTTTTCTGGGGAAGGGGCCTGCCACACTGGAACTGAGGCAAGCTTGACTGAGAAGGGCAGCCCCACCTGAGCACAGGGGTATGGGACTTGGTGTAAGCAAGTTAGGCAGCCTGTGTCATTGCTGCACTGCTTCCTGCAGATGGTTCTGTGTTTATGCTGAGGGGCAGAGGAGGGAAATGGGGCCAAGTACCTCCCTTGTCCCTGGAGAGGCATCCTTGTGAACACTCCCTGTTAGGGAAGCACTCTGAGAACAACGATATTCTCCGCCTTTTGTGTCCCAGGTGTTTTTCAGATCACTGTTTCCATACTGTCTGCCTCTGGGTTTTTTGCCTGCCTTCTCTCCAGGAACAATGCAGTGCCCTCAGGGCTCTATCCCACCCAAACCCGCTGACCTTCAAAACTCTAGGCTTTAAGCCCCACTAATTGCAAGAACTCATGAAAATCAGCCATTCTCATTTTCCCAGCCAAAAGCTTTGAGGAAATGTTCTCTTTGTGTGTTCCCCTGTGTGCTCTACTCTCTCTCTCACCCTTCTCTGCAACCACAGATCCCTCCCCTCTGCAGCACCCAAGATCCATTTCTCCCCTAAACCATGTCTCCACACTTCCTCCCTTCCTCATTGTGGCTTCTACCTTGAGTTGTGGAGTTTGTTCTGTCAGTCTTTAGGGTGATTTCTGTGGTATTTAGAATGATTTGATTGTTATCTACCTGTGTTTGAGGGCTGATATGAGCCTAGGGTCCACCTACTCCACTGCCATCTTCCACCCAACTCCCTATTTTAATAATTTTAATAGAGTATATCCCAGAAGGGATATTTTTGTCAAGAAAAAATTTCTGTAATACAAAAACAAAAATTTGCTTTAATTTTCTAATTAAACCTTCTGGTGTTGATGATAACCAGGGCTTAGAAAAATTAGTCTTATCAAATACTGGACACTTATCCAGAAAAACATTGAATTAGACTCTGGCATATTATGTGTTTTATATAGAGCCCATTTTCCTACTGTTTTGTTTGGATAAAACTTTTTTGTTTGAAACCATTAGTAACTGTTCAAGGTAGAAGAGGTTTCTGATTTATTTTCAATCTTGTAGTTTCTGCTGCCAAAATAAATAACCCATTAGGAAGAAGAACAGAATAAATAAGTTAGTATTTGTTGAGAACATATTAAGGTTATGACATTACAATCATAAGAGGCATTATACATTATTGTCTGTGAACTCAAGGGTTTTGTATTTATTTGGGGAGATAAGACACATATATATGAAAATTTGCCTAACAAATCACAAGCATAACAAAGTATGTTATTTTTTTTTTTTTTTTTAATGAGAGACAGAGAGCATGAGAGGGAGGAGGGTCAGAGGGAGAAGCAGACTCCCTGCTGAGCCCGGAGCCCGATGTGGGACTCGATCCCGGGACTCCAGGATCATGACCTGAGCCGAAGGCAGTCGCTTAACCAACTGAGCCACCCAGGCGCCCCCAAAGTATGTTATTGACCAAATAAATAGAACCATGAAATTTATGCTACAGGAATTCAAAGGAGAGAGTGATTCCTGTGGCTAGTCAGGAAATGCTTTACAGAACAGGTAGAATTTGGGCCTTAAAGATTAGATAGGATTTGAATTGGTGGCAAGGAATAAAAATACAGTAGGTACAAGGAAAGTCACAGGTTATAATGCATGGGACCCCAAGCTATGTGAGAGGGACTTAAAGAAAGTAGTTTACCTCCAGCAAAGAGTTTGAATGGTGGGGGATTGGATGGGAACTCCTTGAAGTCAGAGACCTAGTCACCTTGATTTCAGTGTTCTCTGCAAACCTTGCAAAATAGTGTTGCATATAAAAGATGATGATGAGATTAAGTCAGCAAGTAAATTGGTGTCAGATTGGGTAGTCCTTTGATAGAGGACTAAGAAATTTATTATATGGGTGATGGGGAGCTACTGATGGTTTTTGTGCAGGTTTTTTGTGCAGGTTTTTGTGCATGATGTGAGGAAAATGTTGTTTTAGGAAGATGATGAAGTGATACTCCTATCGAAGCACACTTCCATCCTATGTCAGAGATTGCTCTAATTTCTGGACCTTCTGAGAGAATTGGTAAGAGCCCTTCTCTTCATCAGAACTCAAACCCTCCAAGTACATCATGTATATAAGAGCTCTGATTCTGAGACAAGGGGCCTTTCACATCAAGAACTGTGTTGTTTAGAGACATCTATGGGTGACATTCTGTGCAATCACCTGCCAGTCAGAGACAGCCATTGAATCTTGCTTAAAGAAAAAAAAAATACCTTATCACATAGTTCTTTGGGCCTAACCAGACCTCTGTGATCATGCATGAGGAACTTTAAGATACTACCATAGTACTTAGGCAAAGCCCTAAGTTAAATTCATGTTTTCTACCTCAAAGAATATACTCCTGCAGGGTACCAATTGTCCTTATTTATTCCTGCAGAGTAGCAATAGGTAGGGCCAACTATGGAAGAGTCCATAATCTCTCACTTCTATACTGGCTTTCTATATAGGAATTCAAGATATATAGGCCTATACTAACATTTTACCAACCTGATCTTCCAATGTTATACTTATGAATACACACTTGGGATGATTAGTTGAATGGCTCTATTCCAAAAGGCTATTTTCTATCATTCAGAATATGTACAGGGGTTAGTATCATTCTAGGGGAGAATGTCTGGTTGGTTGGCCAAGAATATTTAGGTAAAGGACTGGGGAGAGGGAGAAACTAACATTTGTTAAATTTATTTGAGGAGATAAGACACATAAATGGAAAACTGCGTAAAAAACACAATAAAAGATATAATGTTGACCAAATGAGTAGAACCATAAAGTTCTATAGAAATCCAAAGAAGAGTAATTTCTGTAGGTTGGACTGGTCAGAAAAGGCTTTACAGAGGAGGTAGAATTTGGGCCTTAAAGATTAGATTAGAATTTGGATTGGTGGCAAGGAGTGAAGAGGCAGAAGGTACGCGTAAGTCACAAGTAATGCATGAGACCCCAAGCTAAGTGATGAAGATAGTAACCTGGCTCCAACAAAGAGTTTGGATGGTAAGGGACTGGATGGGAATTCCTTGATTTCAGAAACACTGTCACCTTTATTTTATTATTCTCTGAAGCCCTAGCAAAATAAGGTTGCATGTAGATAACTGCTTGATTCTAAGGGTACAACTAACTTTTGTTGAATGGCTATTTTATACAAAATGATTTATAGGCATTGTCACATTTAAGGGTCATAAACATTTTGTGAGTTGTAAATATTAAATAACCCCATTTTACAGATGAGGAAACTCAAGTGTAGAGAAGCCCAAAGTCACATAGCTAATAAGTGACAGAATCTGGAACCAAAGTCCAAACCCTTAACCACCATACCACCCAGTGTCTCTCCTTTGCTATTTACTTTTAATTTTATAGACTTTTTTAAGATCCATTAAAAAAATTATCTCAGTTCCTATGCTTCTCTCATCAGAAATAGAATGATGAAAAAACATGGATAAAGCTCTGGCATGGGAATCATTTCCCAGCTTTGCCACTAGATTCAATGCATGAGTTTCAGAAAGTCCCTTCTCTTCTCTGGACTTCAGTTTCAATTGCATGATCTCCAAGCTATCTTCAGCTCTAAGGTGTGATATTCTGTGATCCCATCTGATATTGAGGAGTTAGAAGTCAAACTCAATAACCATAACCAGATACCTTTCACCAAATGGCTTTTTCTTTTTTGGAAGAAATATTATATCTAAGCAGCCACTGTAAATTCATATTATAAATATGCCTCCCTTATTCTAGAACAAAATTTCTTTAATCGAGTATTCTCCTAAGTACACCCAGTTGCTACCTCTTATCACATCCACCTAGCATTTTGACCACCAGACTATAAACAAACTATTCTCACACTCATCATTTGCCTTTACTTGAGAGTAGAAATTCTAGGTCTCATCCCTGAAAGTATCAAACATAACACAATAGACTAGGGAACGGCTACCCTTTAAGTAGTTAGGCATTTTCCAAGTGACTTGTTTCTCATGTTTCTAGTTAAGAAGGAAGTGACCACACCCACAGCTCCTGAAAAACTTAACTCATGAAATAATATCATGGATGTTCATTTTACTGATTTACTTGGCAGTATCCAACCCTCAGCTCTGAATTGGTACATTTCCCTGAAATATTGAAAGTCTCCAATCAGTCAGTTCAACTCAGAAAGCATTTCCTGAAGGTACATTCAGACAAGGTACTGTGGAAGGATACAGGATAAATAATAGGTGACCTCTGCCCCCATGGAATTTGCAATTGTAAGGAAGGATAAGAAAAGCACACAAGTCTAACACAAGGCTTAATGAGCACATTGCCATAAAAGTGATGATAGCAATTGCATACCTAATGTAGGCTTAACCCCATGCTAAGTACTGTGTTGTACTGTTGTTGGTGATACTTAAACACTGAGTATATCAATAAAGGGAAAAGCATATAGGCCATAGTGGTGAAAGTTTTGAGGAAGAAACAGGACTTAAGTTAGCTGTTATTTGGATGGATAACATCTGGATAGATGCTAGAAATAAGGAAACAACATTCCAGGTAAGAAGTATGACATGAATGTGGCAAGATCACTGAGGAGAACATCCATTCCTAAATACAGGGTGGGCATTGTGGGTTTTGAGAAGTAATCTTAGGTAAGATATGGACAGATGGTAGAGGGCTTTGTAGACTTGAAACAATAAGAAATCACTATTAACTTTTGGTCTTCAGTGATATTGATATAATAAAAGATAAATTTTGTAAAGATTACTTAGTTACTAGTATGCAGGATGAATTGAAATTTGGAGAGACAAAAAACAGAAAGAGCAATAGATAGTTGGGCATATGTCACAATGGCTTCATGAGTGGTAGTAACACTAGAAATGAAGAGGAAGTATTAAAGCCAGGAGACATTTTAATTAATTGGAAATAATCCCAGTGACTAGAGAGATCTGGGAGTCATTCATATAGAGATGGCAGTTAAACCTATGAGAGGTGTAGGAGATCATCAAGGGAGAAAGTAAATCTAGGGAAAGGAGATAAATGTGAAATCTGGAATCACCTAAGCAATGTTGAGATGCATACATAAGGACAAGGAAATGAATGGAAAAAAAGAAATCGAGAGTGTAAAAGTCAGAGCCTTACAGGATACTCATAATTTGGGTGAGAGCATCATAAAAATACTGTGAAGGAGAGAGTATTGCCCTATTTTACAGATGAAAAAGCTGAGGCTGAAGAGATAAAGTGACTTATATAAGGCCATGAAGCAGTTGCAACTCAACTGAAGTTCTTCCAGATTCCACATTGTGTCCATTTCCCTACACTTCCCTATCTCTGAAAACCAATGACTAGAAAGAAGTGTACACATACTGTTATGGTCACTTCCCATGGTATCCAGGGTTTATATGGGAATATAGGATTTTAAAAGAAAGGAAGAGATCTAGAATGAGACAGGAAGAGAATGATTGCTGAGCATACACTAATACTAAAATTACATCATTCTTGGTTTAAGTAGACATCTATTGAATAAATGATGAAATCACTACAACACAGGCATCAAGAGCAGGTGGGAGTGGGGAAAGCAGTACAGGTGCAGATAGTAGAAGGCAAATTGACTTCCTAAATTCTTCATTTGTCTTCTATTATGTGTAGCATGATTTTTTGAAGTATATGCATTTTTTCAATTTAGTCCTCACCACATGATGACTACCTTTGCTGCCTTAGCTTGATCTCCCCCAGAAGTGGTACCTTGACGTTGATAATCCAGTTTTTCAGCTCAGGCTTCAATGTTTGCAAGCCTGACCAAATAATTGCTGGGAGGAAGCATTCTGTGCTAAATAAGAGTATGGATTGCAGTGGTAAAAAGCTAAAGAAACCCATTTAGCAGAATACTAAGTTTCTGAAAAGGTGCATTGCCAAACCATACCTTCCAAATTCTGAGACACCCAACCTTAGCAAGGAGCAGAAAGACAAATAGCACATTGCAATTCCAGAATTGCCTTTCACACTTTATCAATCACCTTCTTGGTAGAAATGTATAGGTGAGATGAGATGTATGCTTAAGCACTTACTGCCTCATTTTCTCTTTGAGATTTTGACAAACATGAGTTATTTTCTATATATCCTTCACTGAAGAGCTGGGTCAATACAGCTGCTTTCTGTTCAGACTTAAGGGCAAGAACACCCTGAGCCTGAGATTCCAGATAAGACAGAATGTTGTGCCCACCATGGAACCATGATCTGGAATCTGTGTGGTTAACATAGTGGCATGAAAGTTTTCCAGCTTCCTGTGGCAAGGGTAGCCCATACTGACTGGCATCTATACTCTGGGATCTAGACCTCACAGTTATGGAAGTACTCTGAATGGCACAATGATTTCAATAAGAATATACTAACCAAAAACTATAAGGGACAACTGCTGCCAACTTTTTATTTGTTTGTTTATTTATTTATTTATTCATTCATTCATTCATTCATTCATTCATTTAAAGTTTTTGGTTAAATTCCAGTTAGTGAACATACAGTATAATATTAGTTTCAGTGATTCAACAGCAATAGTGATTCAACAATTCTGTACATCACCCTGTGCTCATAACAAGTGCACTCCTTAGTCCTCATCACCTATTTAACCCATTCTCCCACCCACCTGCATTCTGGTAACCATCAGTTTCTTCTCTCTACTTAAGTACCTATTTCTTGGTTTGCCTCTCTCTCTTTTTTTTTTCCCTTTGCTCATTTGTTTTCTTTCTTAAATTCCACATATGAGTGAAATCATATGGTATTTCTCTTTCTCTGACAAACTTGTTTCGCTTATCATAATACTCACTAGCTCCATCCATGTTGTTGCAAATGGCAAGATTTAATTTCTTTTTTATGGCTGAGTAATATTCCATTGTACACACACACACACACACACACACACACACACACACCATCTTCTTTCTCCATCTATTGATGGACCCTTGGGCTGTTTCCATAATTTAGCTATTGTAGATTATGCTGCTATAAACATCGGGGTGCATGTATCCCTTTGAATTTCTTTTTTTTTTTTTGTATTCTTTGAGTAAATACCTAGGAGTGCACTTGGATTGTAAGGTATTTCTATTTTTAACTTTTTGAAGAACCTGCATACTATTTTCCAGAGTGGCTGCAGCAGTTTGCATTCCCACCAGCAGTGCAAGAGGGTTCCCCTTTCTCCACCTCCACACCTTTGCCAACACTAGCTGTTTCTTGTGTTATGGATTTTAGCCATTCTGACAGGTGTGAGGTGACATCTCATTGTTGTTTTGATTTGCAGTTCCCTGATGATCAGTGATATTGACCATCTTTTTATGTGTCGATTGGCCAACTGGATGTCTTCATGATTGAAAAATACCTATCAATATCTTCAAGATAGAAAAATATCTGCTCATGCCTTCTGCCCATTTTAACTTGATTCTTTGTTTTTGGGTGTTGTATTTTATAAGTTCTTTCTATATTTTGGATACTAGTCCTTTATCAGATATGTCATTTTGCAAATATCTTCTCCCATTCCATAGGTTGCCTTTTAGTTTTGTTGACTCTTGCCTTCATTGTGCAGAAGCTTATTTTGATGAAGTCCCAATAGGTTTTGTTTGTTTTCTTTCATTTCCTTTGCCTCAGGAGACATATCCAGAAAGTAGTTGCTACAGCCAATGTCAAAGAGGATACTGCCTGTATTCTCCTCTAGGATTTTTACAGTTTCAGATATCATATTTAGGCCTTTAATGCATTTTTAATTTATTTTTATGTTAGGTGTAAAAAAGTGGTCCAATTTCATTCTTTTGTATGTCACTGTCCAGTTTTCCCAACATCATTTGTTGAAACACTGTCTTTTTTCCATTGGATATTCTTTCATGCTGTGTCGAAGATTAATTGACCATATAGTTGTGGGCTCATTTCTGGATTTGCTCTTCTGTTCCATTGATCTATCTGTCTATTTTGTGCCAGTACCGTACTGTTTGGATCACTACAGCTTTGTAATATAACTTGAAGTGCAGAATTGTGATGCCTCCAGCTTTGCTTTTCTTTTTTAGATTTCTGTGGTTATTCAGGGCCTTTGTGGTCCCATACAAATTTTACAATTGTTTGTTCTAGCTCTATGAAAAATGCTGGTGGTATTGTGATAAGGATTGCATTAAATGCATAGATTGATTTGGGTAGTATAGACATTTTAAGAATATTTGTTCTTCCAATCCATGAGCATGGGATGTCTTTCTATTTCTTAGCGTCATCTTCAATTTCTTTCAAAGGTATTTTCTAGTTTTCAGAGTGCAGGTCTTTCACCTCTTTGGTTAGGTTTATTCCTAGGTATCTTATGGGTTTGGCTGCAGCTGTAAATGGGATTGTGCCTTGATTTCTCTTTCTGCTGTTTCATTATTGGTATATGGAAATGCAATATATTTCTGTATGTTGATTTTGTATTCTGTGACTTTACTAAATTTGTGTATCAGTTCTAGCAGGTTTTTTTTTTTTTGATAGTCAGGTTTTCTATACAAAGTATTATATCATCTGTAAATAGTGAACATTTTACTTCTTCCTTGCCGATTTGGATGCCTTTTATTTCTTTTTGTTGTCGATTGCTGTGGCTTGGACTTCCAGTACTATGTTAAATTACAGTGGTGAGAGTGGACATCCCTGTCTTGTTCCCTTCCACAGAAGTAAAGCTCTGTTTTTCCCCCTTGAGTATGATGTTAACTGGGTTTTTCAATATATGGCCTTTATTATGTTGAGGTATGTTCCCTCTAAACCTACTTTGTTGAGGCTTGTTATCATGAATGGATGTTGAACTTTGTCAAATGCATTTTATGCATCTATTCAAATGATCATATGATTCTTATCCTTTCATTTATTGTGGTGTATCACATTGATTGATTTGCAAATATTGAACCATCCTTGTAACCCAGGAGTAAATCCAAATTGATCATTGTGAATTATTTTTTTAAAGTATTGTTGGGTTTGGTTTGCTAGTATTTTATTGACAATTTTTGCCTCCATGTTCATCAGGGATATTGGCCTATAGTTCTTTTTTTCAGTGGTGTCTCCCTCTGATTTTGGTATCGGGGTAATGCTGGCCTCACAGAATGAGTTTGGAAGTTTTCCTCCCATTTCTATTTTTTTTTTAATAGTTTGAGAAGAATAGGTATTAACTCTTCTTTAAATGTTTGGTAGAATTCCCCTGGGAAGCCATCTGGCCCTGGACTTTTGTTTGTTGGGAGATTTTTTTTATTACTGATTCAATTTCTTTGCTCGTTATTGGTGTGTTCAAATTTTCTATTTCTTCCTGTTTCAGTTTTGGTAATTTATATGTTTCTAGGAATTTATCCATTTCTTCCAGATTGCCCAGTTTGTTGGCATAATTTTTTTCATAATATTCTCATAATTATTTGGATTTCTGTGGTGTTGGTTGTTTCTTATCCTCTCTCATTTGTGATTTTATTTATTTGGGTCCTTTCTCTTTTATTTGGTAAGTCTGAGAGGGTTGTCAATTTTATTAATGTTTTCAAAGAACTACCTCCTGGTTTCATTGATCTGTTCTATTATTTTCTTAGTTTCTATATCATTTATTAGTGCTCTAATCTTTGTTATTTCCTTCCTTCTGCTGGCTTTAGGCTTCATTTGTTGTTCTTTTTCTAGCTCCTTTAGGTGTAAGGTTAGGTTGTTGATTTGAGATTTTTCTTGCTTCTTGAATTAGGCCTTTATTGGTATACACATCCCTCTTGCAATTGCTTGTGATCACCTCCCAAAGGTTTTGGACTGTCATGTTGTCATTTTCATTTGTTTCCATGTATTTTTTAATTTCGTCTTTAATTTCCTTATTGACCCATTCATTGTTTAGTAGCATGTTGTTTAACCTCCATGTATTAGTGGTCTTTCCAATTTGTTTCTTGTGGTTGACTTCTACTTTCATAGCATTGTGGTCAGTAAGATTGCATGCTTTCACTTCAATCTCTTTGTATTTTTTGAGGCCAGATTTGTGACCTGGTTATGTTGTCTATTCCGGTGTGCCCATATGCACTTGAAAAGAATGTATGCTGCTGTTTTAGGATGGAATGTTGTGAATATATATGTTAAGTCCATCTGGTCCAGTGTGTCATTCAAAACCATTGTTTCCTGGTTTATTTTCTGTATAGATGATCTGCCATTGATAGTGGGATGTTAAAGTCCCCTAATATTATTGTATTATTATCAATGAGTTTCTTTATGTTTGTTATTGATTATTTTATACATTTGGGTGCTCCCATGTTGGGTGCAGAAATACATACAATTTTTGGATCTTCTTGTTGGATTGTCCCCTTTATGATTATAAAGGGCCCTTCTTCTTTTGTTACAGTCTTTGTTTTAAAGTCTAGTTTGTCTGGTGGCACCTGGGTGGCTCAGTCAGTTAAGCGTCTGACTCTTGATTTCAGCTCAGGTCATGATTCACAGTCCTGAGATCAAGCTCCACATCAGGTCTTCGCTCAGTGGGGAGTCTGCTTGGGATTCTCTCTCTCCTTCTCCATCTGGCCCTTCCAACCCCCTCCCCACTCATGCTCTCTCTAAAATAAATATATACACCTTGAAAAAAAGTCTAGTTTGTGTGACATCAGTACTTCTCTCAGGGCACCTGGGTGGCTTAGTTGGTTAAGCATCTGACTCTTGATTTTGGCTTGGGTCATGATCTCAGGGTCATAAGATCTAGCCTCATGTCAGGCTCCATGCTCAGTGAGGAGTCTACTTGAGATTCTTTTCCTCTGTCCCTCCCCCACCTCTGTCTCTCTTAAATAAATAAATAAATCTTTTAAAAAAGTATTTCTCTCCAGCTTTCTTTTGACATCAATTTGTGACATAAATTTTTCTCCATCTCCTCACTTTCAATCTGCAGGTGTCTTTAGGTCTAAAGTGAGTCTCTTGTAGGCAGCAAATAGATAAGTCTTGTTTTTTACCCATCTGACAACCTATGTGTTTTTATTGGAGTGTTTAGTGCATTTACATTCAGAGTAATTATTGATATGTATTTAATGCCAGTTTATCACTTGTTTTATCATTGTGTCTAGAAATTTTCTCTGATCCTTATTTTTTTTAAAGATTTATTTATTTATTTTAGAGAGAGCATGGAGGGGAGGGACAGAGGGAGAGTCTTAAGCAGACTCCGCTGAGCATGGAGCCCAACACAGGGCTCCATCTCACAACCCTGAGATCACGACCTGAGCCAAAACCAAGAGTCAGATGCCCAACTTACTGCACCACCCAGGCACCCCTCCTTTTTTGTCTTTGTCACTTTTGGTTTTTTTCTCTCCATTCAAAGAGTCCCCCTTAATATTTCTTGCAGGGCTGGTTTTGTGGTCATGAGCCCCTTTAGTGTTTGTTCTTCCGGGAAACTCATTATCTCTCCTTCTATTCTGAATGATAGCCTTCCTGGATAGAGTATTCTTGGCTGCCAATTTCTCCCATTCAGCACTTTTAATATATCATGCCACTCCCTTGTCTCTTGCCAAGATTCTGTTGAGCCATTCCCAGCTAGCCTTATGGTTTTTCCCTTATAAGTTAAGGACTTCTTTTATCTTGTAGCTTTTAAGATTTTTTTCTTTATCACTATATTTTGCAAATGTAATTGTGAAATGTCTTGGTGTTAGCCTGCTTTTGTTGATTTTGATGGGAATTTTGTGTGCCTCCTGGATCTGGATATCTGGTTCCTTCCCCAGGTTAGATACATTATCAGCTATTATTTCTTCAAATAAATTTTCTGCCCCCTTTTCTCTCTCTTCTTCTTCTGGAACTCCTATAATATGAATGTTACTGTGTTTGATAAAGTCACTGAGTCCCCTAAGTCTATTCTTGTGTTGCATAATTCTTCTTTCTCTTTTGTTCACCTTCATTACTTTTCATTCTTTTGTCTTCCAGGTCACTGATTCATTCCTCTGCTTCTTGCAGCCTGCTGTTCATTGCATCGAGCCTGTTTCCAATCTTATTTATTGCATTCTTCTTTTCTGATTGATTGTTTTTTAACACTTTATCTCTGTGGTAAGGGATTCCCTGATATCTTCCATTCTTTTCTCAAGCCTAGTGAGTATTCATATGATTGTTGCTTCAAATTTTCCATCAGGCATGTTATTTATATCTGTTTTGCTTACATCTCTAGCCATGGCCTTATCTTGTTCTTTCATTTAAGATAAATTCCTCCATCTTTGTGTTTTGTCTAAGTCTCTACCTTCATCTCTGTGTTAGAAAAGCCAGTTATATCTCCTGCTCCTGAATGTAATGGCCTTAAGACAAAGGGGTCATATAGTGCCCAGGGCCCGGGCCTTCAGGGATTGTCTCTGATTTGTGCTTCGTGTACTCTGCTGTTGTGTTTAGGCTTCTCTGTCCTTCAGGCCAGTCATCTGCAGAGGCTCTCCTTACCTCCAGTGGGCAGTGTTTGGTTCCTGTCCTGAATGAGGTGAGTTTTAACTAGGTGTGCTCTGGTCTTCTTGAGAAGTGAGGTCTGACACCACCTCCACCAGAACTGAGACCCTGCAGAACTCTCTGGTTGGGAGACATGGTCTGGGCAAGGGTTTGTGCTGGTCTTCTTGGGGAGGGGCTCACCGCACTGGGACTGAGGCAAGTATGACTGAGAAGGGCAGTCCTACCAGTGTGCAGGGCTGTGGTGCTTGGTGTAAGCAAGTTAGACAGCCAGTGTTGGCACTGCTGTGTTTCCCGCAGGTGGCTCTGTATTAATGCTGATGGGCAGGGGAGGAAAATGGTGCAGGCCAGCTCCTTTGTCCTGGAGAGGCATCTCTGTGGATGTTGGCTCTCAGGGAGGTGCTCTGAGAAGAGTGAATAATCTCCCTTCTATTTGCCCCAGGTGTTCTTCAGATCATTGTTTACACACCCTCTGCCCCTGCATTGTTTGCCTGCCTTCTCTCCAGGAGCAGCAAAGTGCCCTCCAGGCTCTGTCCCAGCCAAGCTTGCTGACCTTTAAAACTCAAGGCTTTAAACTCTGCTGTTTGCAAGAACTCATGAAATTCAGCCCCTCCCCTTTTCCAAGCCAATGGCTTTGGGGAAACATTCTTGTACATTCCCCTGTGTGCCTCTCTCTCTCTTGCCCTTCTCCATGACCATGGCTCCCTCCCTTCTGCAGCACCCGTGATCTGTTTCTCCCCCAAACCTTGTCTCCCCATTTCCTACCTTTTTTGATGTGACCTCTTCTCTTCCTTTAGTTGTGGAGTTTGTTCTGTCAGTCTTCAGTTCTACTTCTGGGGTATTTAGAATGATTTGATAGTTATCGCATTGTGTTCATGGAACAAGACATGCCTAGGGTCCCCCTATTCCACCTCCACTTTCCTTTCCCCCTGGCAACTTTTTTTAAATCTCAAACTGCCAAGTACATTACTATGCAAAGAGTATAAAGAAAGTGATTATCTGTACATTAAGCAAGCTGATTCAGAGTATACTTTACTTCCCCAAAATGCTCAGATTGGAAACAAAAACATTTGTGCCATAAATGATGTTGCTTGTTAATTCCAAAGCCTCTTACATTCTAGAGGCCACATTCCTTTTTGAAACACAGCAACACCAAAGTACTTTAATAGCTATTTTGATTACGTCCAATCAAAAAACATGAGATAGGGTAATTTTGTGAGTAGCAAGACCCAAAGCATCCCATTAAAGCCAGATGATGTTGAGTTGTCATCACAGCTATCTAATACCTGCCAGTATTATAGATCAGATAATGCTTATAAATAAAATAATTTTATTTTATAGTACATCAACCTGATTACACTTGGAACGTGAATATCTCAACTGATTACAAATGCTTTGGTATAGCACACCAGTCTTTAGAGATCTGCAGATATCTGCTGTCTACAGGGATTGAACAAAAAGGAAATATACCAGTGAATGAATACCCACCCATACAAGAGAAAGGGTCATTTGATCACCTTCACTTTTCAACCTACAGATTATCCAGAAGCTTCATCATCTCTCACCGTGGAAACAGAAACATAGCAGTTTACACATTTCCTGCATCTCTCAGGTCAGTATTCTGAGGGAGGCACCTAGAGTGCTAAGAGGCAGTCTTGGAAGCAGACTCGAAAAGAAGGAAGTTCTTGCTCTGGTGAACAAGATGTTAAATTCTTCACCCTCATATTATTCACACAAGCAGAAATTCTATATGTAATTTATAAACTTGACTAATAGCCCTTATAATGTGTTTCCCTTTCTGTAGACCTTACATAGAATTCATGTGCATAACACTCCATCTCCCCAAAATTTTTAAATTAAATACCCATTTATTTACAACTTAAAATTAACAAATGCTAACATATTTTTAAATTTTGCTTCAAATTTTTATAAGTAAAAAAGAAATTATTGCCCTAATTTTTACACAAAAAGCACTGATTCTAAACATTTCCTTCAAAATGAAAAAACAAACTTGTAGAAATATTTGCAAAATACATAATAAACAAAATGTAACACCCTTAATTTACAAAAATCTTGCAAATCAGAAAGGAAAAAAATACAACCATTAGAAAATGGGCAATCAACAAATGAAAGTTAAAATGAAGAATAAACATGAAAACTGTTCAACTTCATTAGAAAGAAATGCAAATTAAAATAACCCAAAATATCAATTTTTTTTGGCTTATTTTCTTTTTTAAAAAAATTTTTTTATTGTATGTTAATCACCATACATTACATCATTAGTTTTAGATGTAGTGTTCCATGATTCATTGTTTGTGCATAACACCCAGTGCTCCATGCAGAACGTGCCCTCTTTAATACCCATCACCAGGCTAACCCATCCTCCCACCCTCCTCCCCTCTAGAACCCTCAGTTTGTTTTTCAGAGTCCATCGTCTCTCATGGTTCGTCTCCCCCTCTGATTTCCCCCCCTTCATTCTTCCCCTCCTGCTATCTTCTTTTTTTTTTCTTAACATATATTGCATTACCAAAATATCAATTTTTGTCTACTAAAGCAACCAATTTTTATAAATTATAGTACTTAGTATTGATAAGGACACGTTGAAACAGGTATCTTATATACTGCTGATGTAAGTTTAAATTCATACATCATCTTTATGGCAATTTAATAACATATATAAAAACCATAAAGTGTTCATACAATTTTATTTGATAATCAGATTTTAGGAATGTATTTTAATGAAATAATCAGAGATCTGCACAACTATTCATTATCAATTTATCATAATACCAGAAAAGTAGAAACAAAACTAAATATCTAACAATAGAGGAATGGTAAAATAAATTACTCCATTATTATGATGAAATAGTTTGTACCATTAAAAGTAACTACTTTGAAGAATAATTAATAGTTATGTTAAAAAGCTGTATGAATACAGTTTAATTTTAAAAGTACATTTTTATCAGCTTTATTGTGATATAATTCACAATACCATTTAATTTGACCACTTAAAATGTATAATTCAGTGGTTTTTAGGATATTCACAGAGTTGCACAACCATCATCACAATTAATTTAGAATATTTAGAAACTCCATACTCTTAAGCAGTCACTCCTCATTCCTCCATTCCCACTTCTTGGTAACCACTAATCTACCTTTCTGTCTCTATAGATTTGTCTATTATGGACATTCCACATAATTCATGATCCCATGGAATTATATATGTGGCCTTTGATGAGAAAATATTTGCAAATCAAATATCCGATAAGAGACTTATATGCAGAATAATAAACTTTTACAATTCTATAATAAAAAGAAAAGCCAATTTTTAAAAAAAATGACAAAGGATCTGAATAGATAATTCTCCATGTGTAAATGATCAATAAGCACGTGAAAAGATGCTTAACATTATTAGCCATTAGAAGAATGCAAATCAAAACCACAAGATACCACTTAGGTGGTATCTTTTGGATCCACTAGGATCCAAAAGACAGATGATAATAAGTGTTGACAATGATATGGAAAAATCAGAAACCTCATACATTGCTGATTGGAGTGTAAAATGGTTCAGTGACTTTGGAAAACAGTTTGATAGTCTTTCAAAATGTTAAACATAGAAATACTATATGATCCAGAAATTCCAGTCCTTGTGTATAATGAAGAGAAATGAAAACATATGTCTACACAAAAACTTCTACATGAATGTTCACAGCAGCATTATTCATAATGGCCAAAATGTGGAAACAACCCTAACATGTATCTGCTGATAAATAGATAAATAAAATGTGACATATCCATACAATGGAATACTATTTGGCAACCCAAAGAATACATATTCCAATATGGATGAACCTTGCATTAGAAAATTACATTTTAAATTTTAATTTAAAACTTTTAAGTATTAAAATATATTTATATGTAGAAAAACACTGAAAAGAAATATAATAAAAATATAAGTAAAAATTAAATTTTTACATGGTTACTCCCTTCTCTATCTAGCTTTGACTGGAGAGAGCCTTCAACTTCTCTCTTGCCAATATATTTTTTGAAGTATAATTACAGTGTTATATTACAATATGGTTCAATTGTATACATTACTCAATGCTCATCAAGATAAGTTGTACCCTTGTACTCTTTATGTATTTCACCTCTTCCCCACAACCTTCCCTCTGGCAACCTCTTGTTTGTTCTCTGTATTTAAGAGTAGGGGTTTCTTTTGTTCATCTTTTTCTTTGTTCATCTGTTTTGTTTCTTAAATTCCATATATGAGTGAAATCGTATGGTATTTGTCTTTCTCTGACTGACTTATTTCACTTAGCATCATACATTCTAGGTCTATCCATGTTGTTGCAAGTGGCATTTCTTGCCAATATTTATATTGCCCTAACTCCATTGCCTCAGCCAGAAAAAAAATTCCAGATTCAGTCCATCTGCCTTCTCCATTCCTATACTCAGGCTGCTGAGAACTACTACAAAAATAACACAACTGATTATAAATACTGATTGCAACTTTTTACAAAAAACACAACTGAGATTACACATTTGTGATCTCCAGCCTAAACTGGCTTGAAAAATCTTCACTACTTACCTCCTTACCAGTGTTCTTTCCTCTATTAACCACAACTCCATACAGTTTCTCATATCACTCCTATCCCTTATCATAATGAAAGTCCTAACACATGCAGTAGTGCTAGAAAAAGATATAAAGGCACTCTGGTAAAGAAAAAAACTATCCTGATTTGGAGATGACATGGTTGTCTACATAGACAATTCAAAGAATCTACAAAAACTCTTAGAACTAATGAGTTTAGCTAGTTCACAACACATAAGATCAATACACACAAACATCTATTGTGTTTCTATACACCAGCAATGCACAATTGGGAAACCAAAATTTAAAAACACAGTACCACCTACAATAACTCCCGCAATTATATAGCTAGATATAAACCTAACAAATCATATATAAGATCTGTATGCTGAAACCTACAGAACACTGATGAAAAAAACCTAAGAAGCCCTAAATAAATAAATAAATATACTATGTTCATGAGTCAGAAGACTCAATAGAGTTAGGATTTCAGTGTTCCCCAAATTGGTAGAAGTTTTAATGTAATCCCAATTAAAATTGTAGCAGGATTTTTGTAGATATAGACAAGCTGATTCTAAAATTTATATGGAAAAGCGAGGGAACTACAATAGCCAAAAAAAACTTAAAAAGAAAATCAAAGTCAGAACACAAAATCTGTCCAATTTTAAGACATACTATAATTCCACAGTAGTCAAGACAGTGTGTTATTGGCAAAAGGATAGATGCATAAACCAATGGAACAGAATAAAAAGTAAAATACAGAAATAGACCCACATAAAGATGGTCTGTTGATTTTTACACGAAGATGTAATGGTAATTCACTGGAGAAAATACAGTCTTTTCAACAAAAGGTGCTAGAACAACTGGACATCACTACAACATGTGCACTTCACAACATAAAAAAGATGAATTCAAAATGGACCATATACCTAAATGTAAAATATAAGACTATAAAACTCTTAAAATGTAGGAGAAAACCTTTGTCACTTTGACTTAGGCAAAGTTCTTAGATATGACATCAAAAGTAAAATACATAAAAGAAAAAATTTACAATTTAGACTTGAACAAAATTTAAAATGTTTTCTCAAAAGAATGCTGTTAGGAAAACAAAAAGACAAGCCACTGACGGGGAGAAAATATTTACAAAATACGTATCTGATGAAGGACTTGTATCCAGGCTATATGTAAAGTGCTCTAAAAGCTCAAAAATAAGACAACAAACACCACAATAAAAAATGGGCAAAAGGTTCGAATGGATACTTCACCAAAAAAAGTGGAAATAAGCACAAGAAAAGATGCGCAACATCACTAGCCATTAGGCAAATGCAAATTAAAACTGCAAGGAGAATCCTTTACACTCATACTGGAATGGGTAAATTTAAAAAAAATAGTGATAATTCCAAGTGTTGACAAGCATGAAGAATAATTTGAATTCTACATTTCTGGTAGGAATGCACAATAGCTCAGCTACTCTGGAAAACTGTTTGGCAGTTTGTTATAAAGTTTCTTATAAAGTTAAATATACATTTACCATATGGCCCAGTAATCCCATTCTTGAATATTTCCCCTAGAATAATGAAAACCAGTGTTCATACAAAATTAGTATATGAAAATAACAGCTGTATTCCATCTGAGATGGTGGTTACAAGATGATATGCATTTAAATTTAAAAATTAAACAATAAAGCAAAAATTTTTTAAAATTCTGTCATGCGTCTCTCAAACTTCCTACAATTTCTTTCCTTCCCCCCTATCATCAGGGAGGTCTTGTTGAAATAATATCTTCCCAAACTTTGCTAGGTTTTTTCCTGACCATCACATTAATCTAGTCATTCCTTAGGAAATCTATCCATTCCTTGGCTAAAGAATGTGTGTATATATAATATATATGAAATATATAATTATGTATATATAATATATAATTATGTGTATATATGTATACACACAATATACATATTATATATATACACATATATACATATATATATACACACACACTCACACATACACACACACACACTGACAGCTTACTAAATATGCTTCTCCAACCCAGGACTCTTTCCTGAACTCCAGACCTGAATAACCAAGTGCCTTTCAACTTCACCCAACCAAAAACCTATTTCCTGTTTTGTTCCCACTCCTTCATCTTCCACCCACATCCAATTAATCACCAAGGTGTGTTGACTGTGTTTCCTAAATATCTCTGGAAGCTGTGTACTTTTTTTATACTGATGACCATGACCCCAGATCATGTGTCCCCTATATTGCTGTAGTAGCCTCTTAACTGGTTTCCCTGCCTCCAATCTTGCCCCTCGTCCAATCCATTCTCCGTATCACAACTAGAATAATGTTAAAAACTCAAATCTGTGTAATGACTTTCATTGGCCTCAGCATAGTCTGAATTCCTTAACATGGTTTATAGGCCCTTTCATGATCTGGCCCCTGCTCATGCCTCCAGTTTCATCTCCCATGATTCTCAACTCCAAAGCTTCCTCTCCACTAGTTTTATCCCTACACCCTATGCTTGAACCACATTCTACTGCTTTCAATCCCTCAAACATACCCCTGCTGTTTTCTGTGATTGGGATGCTTTCTCAGCAGCATCCCACCTCCTCCATTGCAGTCTCCTTCATGTGGCTGTATAATATTTTCCAGGTTTCAGCTTCCACATCATTTACTCAGGGTACATCACTGACTGACCTACATAGCTGAGCTCTATGTCCCTTCTGGATGCTACCGTAATAACATTATGAGAACACTTTTATTCTGTGTTATAATAATTTATTTACTTGTCTGTCTCCCGCACTAGATTGTAAGCTCCTTGAGGGCAGGGACTATGTCCTGTTCACATTTTAGTGCCAGTCCCTAAGACAGTGCCTGGCACATGGTAAGTATTCAATAAATATTTGTTGAATGAATGATGAGAAGGAGGGAGAATGAAAAACAGTCTCTGAGATCATAGGTCATTATTTTTCTCTATTCCTTTCTATATTTTTCAATTATTCTATGATGAATATGAATTGCTTTTATAATAAACACACTAGAATTAATTTTAAAGGTATATTAAACATAACAAAAAAGAGAAGAAACCATGAAGAAAATTAAAATCACCTATAATTCCACCACCTAAAGATAACTCATGTTAACATTTTGTTGTATCCCTTCCAATATTTTCTATGAATATATTTTTTAAACATTGAGATCATATTGTGTTCAGTTTTGAATTCTGTATTTTTCCTGAACGCCAATAGTAATTTCCCATTATATTAAGGTATTGTTGTTTATTTAATCAATTTCCTACTTTCCAACATTAAGATTTAACCAATTTTTCACTATTATGAATAAGGCCATCAATAATGTCATTGGATATTAATATTTTTTCTCATTTATAATTATTTTCTTAGGATAGAATCCTAGAAGCAATATTACTGGTATGAACTTAATTTCAAAGAGTCTTAAAATATATGGCTGAATTGTTTTCCAAAAAGCTTATACTAATAACAGCTACTTCAGTGCCTACTATATGCCAGATGTTGTTTCAGGTAGATTTTATTGTGCTTATTTTACAGATGAAGAAACTAAGGTCCATTGATGTTATTTGTCCAGAGTCACAGAGATAACAAGTAGCAAAGCTTAGAATTCAAATTCAGAATTACCCACTTTCAAAGCTCATGTTATTTTCTTGTGAATTTCAAAAATAAATGTTTTGTGCTATCAATTATATATTTACTTGAGAAAATGTGGAAAATACAAGTAGAATGTAAAGAAAATAAAAATAAATTACCTGTGAACCCACCACTTTGAACACTTTAGTATATTTCCTCAGTTTTTTGTTCCAGATAAATTTCTGGGTTAAAAATAATTATAACATTGTATATATAATTTTTCATCCTGCTCTTTTCACTTAGCATTTTTCAGTGCTGATACATACTCTTCATAAACATAATTTTAATGGTTGCATATTATTGTCAATGGATGTTACTGTGTGGATATTTACAGTGGTTCAGCTCACCTGTTAATTTCTTTTTTTCATTCCCAGGACCCTCCATCTCCCATGAGGCTTACAGAGTTCAATGTTGGGAACCATTTTAATCTTCAAAATAAGTCACCATGGTGGATTGAAAGCTTCACAATTTAAAAGCATTCCATTGAATACTTGCTGTGCAGATAGATGTTTCAGGACTTTACAAGTTATTTAATTTACTAACTGAACTCATCAATCTGGTAGCAATTAATTCAAGCCAGTCTTCCTCTCTTTCTTCATTTTACCTCCTCAATCTGTAAAAACCTAAATGTAACATATATACCTTTCCAGGGGCTCTTTTTATTCCTCTTCTCAGGAAAAGAGGAATTCAAAAAACTTCCATGGAGTCTCTAACTCCCCTAGAAAGATTGTTAATTATATGTATAGGGTGTTTGTGGTATTAAGGGAAATCAGACTGCTGCTTGTGTGCCTGTGCATTTATAAGCATGCATATGTGCAGCATATTTACACAAAATTCTGCTGTGGTGTTGTGAAAATCAAGGTTAAAAAAAAATCCAAGGTTTTTATTCAATCCTGCTTTTTTCCCTAAATAGCAATTTAAATATTTGCTGGGCTGTCAACACCATCCCTATATAAGATATTTAAAAGTCAAGAAGCATAATCAACACACCATAATCAAGGTCCTCAAATTGGAAATTGAACAACAATGCAAAGCCTGTTCTCTGTCATAAATGTGTGATGTTCCTGAAAGCACCTCAACTAATAGAGAAGATCAGATCAGATTTCCACTTTATTAAACATAAGTATTGGTGTTTTAAAGACTTTTAATGTCAGGCTGTAGTAAAATTCTCCACTTTTATTATTTTCTCTGCTACCTAGCTTTATTTTTGCCTATATTAATTGTTCTTATGATCATAGAAAAACTATAGCCCTAAGTTATGCACCATAGATTTTGTTAAGGAGCTTAAGGTTAATTTTCAGGTTTAATTACAATACTGTTCATATGGTAAAGTTTCAAAGTTGAAATTGGCCTAAGGATTAGCACTCAAGCTATGTTTTCACAGCAGGGTTTAGTGTATAGATAATGATAACCTAATAGTACTATGCCAATACTTTCTTTTTCTTTTTTTTTTTTTAGCTTCAGTGGTAGTTCATCCATTAAGACAGTTTACATTCATTTCCCCATTTATTTATAATCAGCCTTTCTTTTAGTCCTAGTGCCTGAATCAATGAGTATGAACACTAATGCTGAGTCTTTATAATAATAATACCTAAGAGCATTGATGGTTTTCATTTCTCAGCCAGTGTCCTAGTGCCCAGCTGCCAGCAATAGAAGTCCCAACTCTTACAGAAATTAGTGAGAGTTAGAGGCATCTTACAGATATCAAGGAGTTGAACTCCTAGAAGGACATTAGGTTTACTAAGTAATCCCCCCTAAAACCTTTTTGAGTAAAAGAAAATTTGCCTACCACAAACTATTTGGTGTTCAGGTTCCAGTGGAGCTGAGAAAGTGAGCAATTCAGCTACTTCAAGAAATAAAAAACTTGTTTATTTATTTGGATCCTCTAGGTGATTTGGGGCCAGGTAAGACTTTTAGCATAAATTAAATGGATTGTGCCAGCATTTCATTTGAGAAAATAACTAGACATGACAAAATCTATTAGGGCCAGGGACTGTTTCTCAAATTAAGATGCTAAGAAGCAACATAGAAGACTATACACACCAGGTTTCACAAATGAAATCGTGTATGTTCAGTTGGGAAGATTTTTCCCCTTCCTCCCTCTCTCTCCAAAACACTCTCTTGTTTAGGTTTTTCTTGAAAGCTTATTTAGGCATTCACATGGTCTTATGATGGACAAACCTTGCCTTTTATTCATATAGTAAAGTATCTTTCTCTAAAAAATAGGGCCATTACTTAACTCCACAGCCAGTGGGCCTCAAAGAAATCTTTCCCTTTCTCATCTATCATTTTCTGCCAAGGGTTTAGGCAGGGTAGCTTCTAACTATGATTCAAAGTCAGGAAGGGATCAATAAATTCTTTGATGCATAGAGTGTATCAGCACTTGGCACTGATCTAAATCAGGTTATAAAAGACAGTGTCAGAAAACTACAGGGAAGCACTGGAAGGATAAAGCTCAGGAGAGCTATAATGCAAAGCTGATTGTTTAATGTCTTACAGACTTACACCATCTTCAAAAGGCCAAATAAATCAGAGTTTTAAGTAGGGGCTTGGAGAATAAACCCTATTCCTATCTCAGCACCTTTATTCCACTAGTTTATGGACTCTGATAATACCCCTATCCATACATAATTCAGTACTGACTACTGTACATAAGCATCCTGCCCCAGTTGATTGACTATTGATTGACAGAGAGGTTCATTTAATAATTAGTGTATCCTGATCTGGCTCCATTGCCTGTTTTCCTCGGAGCCCTGTCAAATAACCTCTGTGGGATCTCATTCCCCAATTTTTGGTACCCATATTCCCCTTTTGCAAAATAAAACACTCATTGTTAGGATCCTACAACTGAAAGGTGCTATGTAACTCCCTAGTGCTCTTATAAGTCTTTCATTGAAGGACTGGAATGAAAACTTGAACCATAACAGTATTTCTAAGCAAACCAGTGTGCTCCATTCTTTCTTCCATGCTCTCATTGCTGACTTGTTCTTGCAGAGTTTAGATTACTTTATTTAAGTTATTCAGTTCATTCCAACAATGTCCTTAGAATAGAAATCATTTTCCCCATGGTACATCTGGAAAAATTGAGGCAAAAAAAAAAAAAAATGAGGTGGCTTCCAAAAGCACATAGCTGTCTGGAGCAGACCTCAGTTATCATGTCCAGTGCACTATTAGACTGACTTGGCTTCCCAGTACTGGAAATACTGGGGAACAACTTAGAACACTGAGATTAATTCGGGCAGGATCACATTTCAGAAAAGCTCCACTTCGTCCAAAATCTAAAAGTATGCAATTAAACAACTCTTATTTTCTATGTGATATAAATGTAACATGTGTCTCTTTCCCACACTGGTCCCATGTAACACATATATTTCACACTGTGTGACATCAGCCAGTGCCATTATCTCCTCTAGTACCCATAGAGCCCAATCTCAGGGCTGTCTTTGCCAGGGAAAAGAATGTGCTTCCCCATGTTTATGCCAAATTGCACAAAGTGTTGTCATTGAGGTTAATGGAGATTAAGCACAATCCCAAGCAGGTATGTTTTAAGAATATTGAATGTACATTATTGTGACATGCACCTGAAATTTAACATGGCCCCAATTCATAGGATGTAACAGTCATGCAAAGCCTATCCCTTTTACTTCTCATCACACGTATATACCTACATACATGTGTGCATACACATATGTACACTACACACTGCCCCCAAAGTAGGCTGCTTGGACATCAGGAGCAAATACTTTAAAGGAAGAGTTCTTTGTCCTCTTCTTTTAGAAAAAGTCCAACACTCACTGCAAGTAAAGAACACTCCATTTATTCATTCTAAAACCTCTACTCCCAGAGTAGCTATGGTACTCAGTTGGTGCAAAAGACAAGATTGTTAAACCCTTTCACAAGTCCTGTGTTCTTAGAAAATTTATGCATTCCAACCAATCAGTAGGAAATGGCTTATGAGGTATGGTACATCTGCATTTCTTTAACTTTAGCTGTAAGGTACCATATTAAGTTGTAGTCTTTTGAATGCAGGGGTTATGTAATATAATAATGAACAGGTGGCTCCTAATAGCATGCAACCAACAGCTGTTTGTTTCCCCAGAAAGGCTAGGGCTGTGTCCTGCACAGTGTTTAAAACTATTAAATTTGTTCTTTGTAGCAGGCTGGTATGTGGTCATTAGCAGAATGAGTTAAAATGGACAATGAATGCAGTATATCAGGAAACAGATTTTTAGTAGGGCATGGCATTGAAGGCGGAAAAAAAAAAAACAATAAGGTAAGACACATTCAAGGAATAATTGCTGTCACCCTGCTGGCTAAATCAGCAAAGAGACACAGCAGGAAAGCTGGTACTTAGTCTTGGTAATATATGAAATGTATTGGAGAGCCAGAAAAAGAAAGGTACTGGGGCCCTCAGCAATTAAGCTGAACTTGCCAATTTGCTATAAATCTTTTTTTCCCACCAATCTGCTCGAAGTTATTGTATATGGTATTCTTAAAATCATGTGTCTTGCTACAGAAACACCCACAAATACTAATAAGCTTTATCTTCCTATGTCCTTTATTAAAAGTATATGCATAAAATTGTTGTTTCTTTTGTATATTATACTTTTGTTAAACAATGTTGGCAAAGCTTAAAATTTCAGACCACTTTAATGGAAGTTTCTATACATCTGATTTCACAGGGTTATAGTAGAGTTTATTCGCTCCCAGGTTGGTTGGTATGTGTGTTATGTGGACTCTTCTGTAACATACCTACTGAACAGCCCCCATCCCTATGCTCAGTATTTCTTATGTTCCTACATGAATATGAGTTGGGAAATTAGCAGCAATGGCTTTTAGGTAGAAAGCTGACTAGTCTAATGGCACTTGATCGTGTTTGGTCTCTGCTCAGCCTCACATCTTTTGCCTTTCCCTCTTTTGTTGTGGTAAGTAAAAAGAAAATGAAAGAACTTATCTTGTATGACTAACAGTGATATGAACCTAGTTTATTTTTTTCTTACACTGAAGACTATGTTTATTATTCTCCAGATGCATGTCACCTGAAAAAAGGATACAGTGATCCTGAGAAAAGAACACACTGGTACACTTGCTCCTAAATTATACATTACCCTCAGAGAAATATTTGAAGAGACCCTCATTAAGTAAGTCCCAAGTAAAGTTTCCTTCAATAGGTGCACCATCTGCACAGAAAGACCTTTTCAGACGGAATGAAGAAAAGCCTCCCAGTTAGCCAAAAAGAAGGCATAAGTCATTGAAAATGCAAAGCATTGAAAGTTGAAGTTTGGAATAGTCATTGCTGACCTCAACTAAATAATAATGGAGAACATGAATTACTTGGGAGAAGCCCAGCCCATAGAGGTCAGGACTGACAAAAAAACAGAAAAAAAGTCTTTTATTCCAATTAAAATATGAAGTAAGTTATAAATATAATTATAAAATAGTACTTACTTTATCTTAGGTAAAGACCTCAAACATCTCAGCTGAAAATCCCATTTCATTTATTCCAAGGCATCAGCTACAAGCAGCTTAAATTTGCATCACAGTGTAAAAAAAATTCAAATACTACAAACAAAAGACAACTAATTTCTTTCTAGATTAAAAAAGGGGGCATAAAGTAGGAGACCTTTATACAAGAAATTTTTTTTTTTAGAAAACATTTTAATTTTTTTTATTCTTATGTTAATCCCCATACATTACATCATTAGTTTTAGATGAAGTGTTCCATGATTCATTGTTTGTGCATAACACCCAGGGCTCCATGCAGAATGTGCCCTCCTCAATACCCACCACCAGGCTAACCCATCCTCCCACCCCCTCCCCTCTAGAACCCTCAGTTTGTTTTTCAGAGTCTCTCATGGTTCGTCTACACCTCCGATTTCCCCCGCTTCATTCTTCCCCTCCTGCTACCTTCTTCTTCATTTTTTTTTCTTAAGATATATTGCATTATTTGTTTCAGACGTACAGATCTGAGATTCAACGGTCTTGCACAATTCACAGTGCTTACCAGAGCACATACCCTCCCCAGTGTCTATCACCCAGTCACCCCATCCCTCCCACCCCACCCCCCACTCCAGCAACCCTCAGTTTGTTTCCTGCAATTAAGAAATCCTCATATCAGTGAGATCATATGATACATGTCTTTCTCTGTTTGATTTATTTCACTCAACATAATACCCTCCAGTTCCATCCACGTCGTTGCAAATGGCAAGATCTCATTCCTTTTGATGGCTGCATAATATTCCATTGTATATATATACCACATCTTCTTTATCCATTCATCTGTTGATGGACATCTTGGCTCTTTCCACAGTTTGGCTATTGTGGACATTGCTGCTATAAACATCGGGGTGCACGTACCCTTTCAGATCCCTACTTTTGTATCTTTGGGGTAAATACCCAATAGTGCAATTGCTGGACCATATGGTAGCTCTATTTTCAACTTTTTGAGGAACCTCCATACTGTTTTCCAGAGTGGCTGCACCAGCTTGCATTCCCACCAACAGTGTAGGAGGGTTCCCCTTTCTCCGCATCCCCGCCAACATCTGTCGTTTCCTGACTTGTTAATTTTAGCCATTCTGACTGGTGTGAGGTGGTATCTCATTGAGGTTTTGATTTGGATTTCCCTGATGCCGAGCGATATTGAGCACTTTTTCATGTGTCTGTTGGCCATTTGGATGTCTTCTTTGGAAAAATGTCTGTTCATGTCTTCTGCCCATTTCTTGATTGGATTCTTTGTTCTTTGGGTGTTGAGTTTGATGAGTTCTTTATAGATTTTGGATACTAGCCCTTTATCTGATATGTCATTTGCAAATATCTTCTCCCATTCTGTCGGCTGTCTTTTGGTTTTGTTGACTGTTTCCTTTGCTTTACAAAAGCTTTTTATCTTGATGAAGTCCCAATAATTCATTTTTGCCCTTGCCTCCCTTGCCTTTGGCGATGTTTCTAGGAAGAAGTTGCTGCGGCTGAGGTCAAAGAGGTTGCTGCCTGTGTTCTCCTTTAGGATTTGGATGGACTCGTGTCTCACATTGAGGTCTTTCAACCATTTGGAGTCTATTTTTGTGTGTGGTGTAAGGAAATGGTCCAGTTTCATTCTTCTGCATGTGGCTATCCAATTTTCCCAACACCATTTGTTGAAGAGACTGTCTTTTTTCCATTGGACATTCTTCCCTGCTTTGTCAAAGATGAGTTGACCATAGAGTTGAGGGTCCATTTC